>NC_038254.2:2843169-3143169 GCF_000004515.6 Glycine max
TGTGGACTTGGATTGTCTGCGGTCATAATCCAAGAACTTCATATATTTCATTAATTTTGTAATGTTTGGAAAATAAAACATAGGGCAGAGATTCAACTTTCCCTCTCTCTATCTGCAGCTAAACCACATGTGTACCTTAAGATATACACGTGTCAAGCCATAAGTAAGATATTTCTTTATTATGAAAAGGACTAAAAAAATACTAAGCAATACATTTGAGTTTCTTTGATTAGGATATAACTGGATCGATCAGATAGCCAAATTGGTTCTGAGTCAGAGAGATTAATATATTCCTCCAAAAAAAACTTTTGACTAGTTTGGCAAAATGAAGGAAAACAACGACAGAGAGATGAATTTGGTTTATTTAAATATATAAAGTTTTTGGAAGCAAAAATGAAAATTTTAAACTTGCTTATACGGATGTATAATTAAGTAGCAATCTGAACTGATGTAATAATCTCTTCTCTCTCTCTCTTTTTTGAATCTTTCGGTAATTCTGAAGCTTAACACTGAAGAAACTGGTGAAGTTGGGAATTTCCTTTAATTGCAGCATGAGGAATGTTTGTGTTCCTAGAACCACATGCAACACGTAGAAGAGACAAGGAGAGAGACAGAGGAAGAGGCAGAGAGAGGAGAAGAACAAGGAGCTTGTTATCATCGTAGGGTCCATGGATGTAATGGGGTGCAATCACCTTCATGAGATTATTATCCGACTCACCAGAATTAATTTATGTTTCTATTAGACAATAACTGAGAAGAAGGATTATGTACCTAAAGTGTAAAATAATTTTATACAATAAATTATTATTTATGATAAATTTATAAATTTTTATAAAATTATGTTAAAGGTCAAATACATTTTTGTGATTAGATAATAATATAAAATAAAATTATTATTTTATATTTTCAGTGCATTATCATTAAATTCATAATAATCCATGTTGAATTTTTCTCCGCCTGAAAATACTCCAAGACTCTAAGTTAACATAATTTCATGAAAACTGAAAATTGGATCTGTTGGCTACTATGTGGGGTCAATTAGCACCATCTTTACGTAAGTAAAACACCACCTCAAATATTATGGTAGTTGTTGGTTAAAAATACTAATAATATTATCATTGGTTATCGAGATTGAAGAGCACTGAAATGACAATAACCGATGCTTGAATTTGAATAAACGACACAAGTCCTCATAGGCTTGTGTGGCAATAAGATCTCCTTAATACTGGTGGAGATAGAAAAAGCTTGAATACCAACCGCAAAGTGAAGGACTAAGAGTGACAAAAAACCTTGCAGGCACAGTATGCTGCCACGTGTCGGCTGATCCATCCTGTATGTGTGGATGTAAGGCTTCTATGACCAATCCTTTTGTGTACACTCACTCTACCAAGCAACTACTATAAGTCACAGCCTCTGGTCACAAGCCACTTAGCATTGAATTTGCAATTGAAGTTAAAAGCCTTAGCCTTCCCTACAACTCCAAACACAAAGACATCATCATCCATGGCTGCCTCCGTCTCCACTGTCGGAGCTGTCAACAGAGCTCTTGTATGATGCCTTTCCCACTTTAATTTGTTACACTTGCACTTTTTTTAATTACAATTACCCTTATTAAGGTCTTATTTCATATGCATGTTTTTCAATGCAAGTACTTCACTCCCCTACTTTTTTTCTTTTTACATGTCAATGATGCCATGATATTTTTAATAAAAAAATTACGATCATGTTTTTGTTCTCCTTTAATTTCCCTTACACTTTTTTTTCCCACTTAGTCATCAATGCTTAAACCTTAAAAATGGTAATGATTAAATGATGAATAGCTAAAATTCAAAGTGTGACTTAAAAAAGTGTAAGGGGATGTAAAAACGAGTAGGCTCAAATGAATGAATATACCTCATGTAGGCATGTAGCCTTGTGCCATTTTCAAATAAGTTGTTTACTTTATCTTCATTTTACGTGTCATAGTGGCATAGTTACATGATAAGTTCAAATGATTGAAGCTATCAAGTGGCTTCGTGTGCATGTTTATACAACTCATCATTGTTGCATGATATAACATATTGAAATCTTAAAAAATTAACGATGACACCCCATAATTGGAAAAATGTTTTATTAGTTCTGTACTTTTAATCAAATATGGTTCAAAGTCTTTATATTTTTATATTAATGAATTTAGTCTTTTAAATTTTGAAAAAATTACGAATTTAATCCATTTTAAATTTTTTTTTTATCATGTTATAGAAAGTTAGAAGAGACAAAATCTACATGGCATTTATAGTTTGAGAATAAAATTCATTAATATAAAAGTGCATAATTCTTCACTATATTTGACCGAAGATACTATACAAAAACATATTTTCTAAAAAGAATTAAGGAGAAGAGAGAGCAAATGTTTGAAGTACTGAATATTTATTTTACTGTGACATTGCAGTTGAACCTGAATGGTTCTGGAGCTGGAGCTTCAGCTCCCAGTTCAGCCTTCTTTGGGACCAGCTTGAAGAAGGTTATTGCCTCAAGGGTCCCCAACAGCAAGGTTTCCGGTGGAAGCTTCAAGATTGTTGCTGTAGAAGAGAAGAAAGAGATTGAAGAGACCCAGCAGACCGACAAGGACAGATGGAAGGGTCTTGCCTATGATATCTCAGACGACCAACAAGACATCACAAGAGGAAAGGGTTTGGTTGACTCCCTTTTCCAAGCTCCACAGGATGCTGGAACTCACTATGCAGTCATGAGCTCCTACGAGTACCTCAGCACTGGACTTCGCCAGTAAGTAGTCACTATTTATTGTTTTTTTTTGTTAGTTTTGTTAGCAGAAGATATCGAATTTGCAACTTTTCCCCTCTTCGCTTCTCGTTTATCCATCCAACCCACCTTATATATATCTCCCACTAGTTTAGTGTTGTTTACTTCTATTTTGTTATGAACCTGACCCTTAATTATGATATGATGGTGTTTAAATTAGGTACTTGGACAACAAAATGGATGGATTCTACATTGCTCCAGCTTTTATGGACAAGCTTGTTGTTCACATCTCCAAGAACTTCATGACCCTGCCCAACATCAAGGCATGTTAATTACTAGAAAGAAACACGTTCTCTGCATCAAACTACTGATCTTAGCTTTTTGCAAAATTGGGAGACACATTCATTTTTTATTTTTTTTTCAATTTTTGCAAACAGGTTCCTCTCATTCTTGGTATCTGGGGAGGCAAGGGACAAGGAAAATCTTTCCAATGTGAGCTTGTCTTTGCCAAGATGGGAATCAAGTGAGTTTCTAGCTGAACTAGCCCCTCCATTATGTGCATTTTTAGATTCACGTTAGTTCATCCAAAACCACATTGAAATATCAGCTCAGCTAATGTAATTTTATATATAAAATCACTTGTTCGATGTCATGCTGAGGAATTGATTTTGACTTTTAAACGGCTTTAAAAGTAACTTTTGTGTGTTGGGTCCAAAATTTTATAGTAAATTTGGGCTGTTAACTTGCTAATTTTAAAATAAAATCGTCTAAATATAAATCATTTCACCTCAAAATAAGTTTTACAAAAGCTCACTCAAACACACACAATGGAAAGAACTGATGTCTTGCTATACTCATGCTGCATCAAAGATTTGAATTATTATTGAACCTCACAACTAAAAAATCCAACACTCTTTAACTTTTAAACCCCTTTGTGGTATTGTGATTGATTCCATTACAGCCCCATCATGATGAGTGCTGGAGAGTTGGAAAGTGGAAATGCAGGAGAGCCAGCAAAACTGATCAGGCAGAGATACCGTGAAGCTGCAGACATGATCAAGAAGGGAAAGATGTGCGCTCTCTTCATCAACGATCTTGATGCAGGAGCTGGTCGTCTTGGTGGAACCACACAATACACTGTGAACAACCAGATGGTGAATGCCACTCTCATGAACATTGCTGATAACCCCACCAATGTGCAGCTTCCAGGTATGTACAACAAGGAAGAGAACCCCCGTGTTCCCATCATTGTCACCGGTAACGATTTCTCAACACTCTATGCACCTCTCATCCGTGATGGGCGTATGGAGAAGTTCTACTGGGCACCAACAAGGGAAGACCGCATTGGTGTTTGCACCGGAATTTTCCGCACTGATGGTATTCCTGAACAGGACATTGTCAAGCTTGTTGACACCTTCCCTGGCCAATCCATTGGTAAGAACCAAGCACTACAACACTAAGGTGTAGAATTTGGTGGTACATGTGCTAAAATGGAACAAAACATAATATATAAATTCTATTCAATGTTTGATATGTTCTAAAAATAGAACATCACGGTTAGAAATCTCGCATTGACTAGTGATATACTCAAAATAGTCTATATAAATAGAAGACCATCCTCACCTGATGAGATACTTTTAATATTGAATTAGAATCAAACTCAAATTCTAACCTAGTATCAGACCTGTCTTATAAGATGTTAACTAAGGATTTGTATAGTAGGCTATGCACTGACTTTTACAAACTACATGTATAATAAGTTTGCTGATTTTTACAATAACTACCTTAAAAGTCGTAACAGCAAATCCTGATTGATTGACATTTATTCTAATAGTGCATAGCCATTAAACTCTTGCAATAATATCACCATTGTTTTTCACTTTGGATCTTATTTTCAAATATTTGTATAGAACTAGTGAAAACAAGAATGACTAAAGAGAAAATACTAATGTTATCCCATCCCATGTTGTACTGCAGATTTCTTTGGTGCACTGAGGGCCAGAGTATATGATGATGAAGTGAGGAAGTGGATTTCTGGTGTTGGTGTTGACAGTGTTGGGAAGAAGCTTGTGAACTCAAAAGATGGACCTCCAACCTTTGAGCAGCCCAAGATGACTCTGGAGAAGCTCTTGCTGTATGGTAACATGCTTGTCCAAGAACAAGAGAATGTCAAGAGAGTCCAATTGGCTGACAAGTACTTGAACGAGGCTGCTCTTGGAAATGCTAACGAGGATGCTATTCAGAGGGGAACTTTCTTCCAGTCTTGAATTGGAGGTTTGTATCTAGCTTAATGTTCCTTCAACTTGCAATTAATTATAGTGTTAGGTTCCAATATCACTTGGTCTAAAATTGTTGAATTGTTTTTTTTTCTGTGCAGGCAAAGCAAACTTGGCAAGTAAATATTTCTGTTCGTGAAGGTTGTTGTACTAATCCAAGTGCTAGAAGTTGTGATGGAACTTGCGTGTAACATTCTTAGCATTCTCAATGTCTTAGGTGCAAAGAGAAGATGCTAAGTTTGAGATGATCTTACTATATTTTTCATATTGGACCGTCTTCCTCTATAATTTTGAGTTACAGTGTCCACTTAAATTGAATTTGGTGCCTTTTCCTTTTGTCCTATATTCTTGATTTATTTTTTTAAAATTTATTTCTTTTGTTTGACGTACAAATATTAGTACATATCTAGCCCTTATAGCTTCATTTTCAAGTGCTAAGGATCTGAAGAACTTGGAGAGAAAGGTCAAGTTCAGAGCTCAATAATGAATGGCAAGCGGCCACCAAATCATAAACATTACAAATTGTTCCTTATATACAGTAACTACTTTAGGCCCAAAAAGAAATGAGCACCCAAACCACTTATCAAATAACTCCCATCAGATGTTGCACTGATAACACTCTTTTAACGTGATCTTTCATTTTTCATATGTTACACTGTAATGTTCTTTTAGCATATGTACCCTTATGTAAGTGTCGATGGACATTTTCATGAATGAATTATTGACCCCCCGCCAAAAAAGAAATAACACCAAGAAAATGTTATGCATAATGCATATATGACCAGAGTGGGGCTAGGCTATTTATATGGTTGAGGACTTAAGGAACATATAAATCATGATTAGATGAGACAAGTAAAGTTCGTAGTCTTTCTAATCGCTCGAGAGTAGTGGAGAGCCTAGTTATGTTTGGATAATCGTTTGGGGAGTCCAAGATACTTATGCCTTACTAAACTCAGTTTACTATTATGTTTGGTTGTCCCTAAAAAAATTTTGCACCTACGTTTTGTGACTAAATTGAGTTTGTGTCTATGTGTTGGAAGTAATATATGGGTTGTTTTTGAAAATTTATTTTTCGTTGGCAGTATTTATTCAACAACACAAGTAAAAGATTTTTTTATTAGTATTATCGAAACTAAACTTATTTTATCGACATACTTTTGAAAAAATTATTCAAACGTAAATTAGATTATAGTAAACTCTTTTTTTTTTTTTTTTATCAAACTTGAGTTTACATCATACTTTTGATTCAAATTTTTTATGCAAATTTTATTCCAAACGCACTTCAATATATTTTTAAGTGGGGTGTAACTAATGTGACTTTCTCTTTATTTGTGTCTATGCAATTAGAGAAAAAAGAAATGGAAGAATAGAGATTCGATAGAAATATTAACTTTTTGTTTGAGAGGAGAAATATTAAAAAAAAAGTCTCATTAATTTTTCACTTTTTTTTAGAGATGAGAAATGTGAAAAAAAAAGTTTTATATGGGATCCATTAAAAAAAATTCTCCTCCCCTTAAATTGTCATGAAATAAGGAAGATGAACTCTCTCTTTTTAAAAAAAAAAAAAGAATTGATATTTTTTAATAACAATTTTTTTAAAAAAATAAAAAATATTTTAATGTTAATAAAAAATAATAGAGTGATAGTTTAATTTATTTAATTAGGTTATAACTAATTTTAATTAATATAAAAAAATTCATATAACTTATTTATTTATTTTTACTTTTTCAAATAAGTGAAGAGAAATTTATCTTTTTTATTATTTCTCTCTATTTAAGCCCATTTTTACATTCTATTTTTTTATATTCTTTTTCTCCATTTCACTTATGACGTGAAGGAGCATTAGAGCTAGCACTAAACTTTGGGTGGAGGTAGTCAAGTTTGCCACGAGCCCACGAATAGACAAGACGTGCATTTTGCTACAACTCGCATATATTTTTGGGCTAGTAATTTGGGTTCGTAGAGTACACAAAGATTCACTAAAAATCGATTTTCACTCAAATGCACTTTTCATAACTTTTTTTTATACATGCACTTTCATAACTATGCGGTACTAGTATTGTAATTTAACTCACATAAGTTTAGAAGATACGCTTAATTCAAAAATAAAATTATACATATATATTTGTAAATTTGATTGGTTTGAATTAAATCAAGTTCCAAAATCTAATTTAGAAATGGATTTAAGAGTATTTATAATGGGAGTTGCTTAATAGGTTGTTTAAAAAAAAAAATTGTGTCATATATGATTTTGAGTTACTTAAAATTAAATAAAATTATTTATATAAGAAATTATTGTTTATGAATTGCATAACTTTGTATTAAATATACAAGAGAAAAATCTAATATTTATGAATTAAGTAACTTGTTAATAAAAATATTTATTGGAGAGAAAATTAATTGAGTTGTTAAAGATTGGGGCGTTATAAATCAGTTGATTATATCAACAACATTGAAGATATTTTATTCTTCCTATTTTCAATATTTTGTTTTTTGAGCTTAATCTTTTTTGTTCATTTTTTTTTTAATTTTTTGTTGTATTAGATAAATCTACATACAGTCTTATTCTGTAAGTTATTTTTTTTTGGTGCGTGTGTATACAGTGACAATAATAAAATTTGAACCTAGAATTTTGTAAACTATCCAAATCTCTTACTATTAGTTTTAATAACTATGTGTCATTTTTAACTGTGCACCTTTATATAGCAGACGTTCAAGCATACCACAAGGTAATTAATTATTTTGTCAAAAAGAAGAAAGGATAATAAAAAATGTTAACATTACCAATAATGATAATTTTATTTTATTATAATTTAGGGTAAAATCATGAAAATGAGTTTTGTAAACTAAGACACATCATATTTTTTATCTATTAAGATATAAAGTGTTAAAATTATAATTTACACTAATTTTATGTGATAATATTTAAACGAATAAAAACATAAAAGAAATCAAAATATGAGATATTTACTATTAAAATGTACTGTGTATATAAAAAAGAAAGCAAATTAGAAAAGAAGTTCACCCTAACAAGTGCGTATTCAATTTAAATATTTTTTTACTGCATTCAATTTAAATATATAAAGATTGATAATCACAACTTTTTGAAAGAAAATGTAATTACTAATGTCTGAACATATCGATATCTCCTAAAGGTCGGTTTCCCGTTTTGACAAGCTAATAAAAATTGGTGTATATTTGATATTTCAAAAGCCAAACTTATCCACACCATTATATTTTATGTTATTTTTACCTGAATGTTCAGACATTTATTGTCACTTAAAACATAAAACAAGGCGTGGAAAATGACAGCTTTCTTTGCTGAGTTGACGCTGACTCTCAATTAATTATATCTGAAACACTGTGAAACATATAGTATAATCCAGAATGAAACTCTTGCCCATCAAATTAATAATATTAAATTAATTAACTTTCCATCATATTCCAGTAATACATGAATTTAAAAATTAAACAAAGAAGGAAAAAATTGTCTCATCCATATAAATTGTAAAGAAAGAAACACTTGACATCACATGCCATCCACGTTCAGCTATACAACCCTCCAAGTATGGCCTACATGCAAGCATATGCATAGTGAATAACATTTTAAAGGAAAAGAACAATAGGATGAGACAGCAACACATAAAATAAAATGGTATAAAGCTGACTTAAAAAAATGAAAGGAAGTGGAAGTGGAAGTGGGCGATGATGATGAGATACAAAAATGGTAGTAGAGCTAGGTTCAGTCACAATCCATGGTAAACACTAAACATGTGAGAGAATTCAAACAAACAAGTAAGAACCACGTTTCAGTTTATAACCCACAAACACAACACCACATTATTTATGCTTATTACTTAATGCTTGCTCTTGATAATTGAAACAAAAAAAATATGAAGTATGTAACATGTGAATAGAGTTTTGCTCTGTCTCACATGATGGCCAAAACCAAAACACCTGTGCTTGTGCTTCATCTCTGTGTTCTGACCCTTATGGCCACAAACCTTGGAAAATGTCAGCAAGAAGAGTTTTTCTTCAACGGGTTTGGTGGTGGTGGTGCCTCCAACATAACCTTAAACGGAGGAGCAGCGATTGAGCACAAGGGCCTACTTCGTTTAACAAACGACAATCAGAGAGTAATCGGGCACGCGTTTTATCCAACACCAATTCAGTTCAAGCACAAAAACGCCAAAGTTGTATCCTTTTCCACCGCTTTTGCGTTTGCAATCATCCCACAGTACCCAAAACTCGGTGGCCACGGTTTCGCCTTCACCATTTCACGCTCCACATCGCTTAAAGATGCGTACCCTAGCCAGTACTTGGGCCTCCTTAACCCAAACGATGTGGGGAATTTCTCAAACCACTTATTTGCAGTGGAATTCGACACCGTCCAAGACTTCGAATTCGGAGACATCAACGACAACCATGTCGGCATCAACCTCAACAACATGGCATCCAACAAATCCGTGGAAGCTGCGTTTTTTTCCCGAAATAATAAGCAAAACCTCAATTTGAAGAGTGGTGAAGTGACTCAAGCATGGGTTGATTACGATTCCTTAAAAAACAACTTAGAAGTTAGACTCTCCACAACTTCCTCCAAACCCACTTCACCAATTTTGTCATACAAAGTAGATCTCTCACCGATTCTCCAAGATTCCATGTACGTTGGGTTCTCCTCTTCAACAGGGTTACTCGCGAGCTCCCACTACATCCTCGGTTGGAGCTTCAAAACAAACGGAGACGCCAAAACTCTCTCCTTGAAAAACCTCCCTTCGCTCTCCGCCTCCTACAAAGCTCAAAAGCGCTTAATGTTAGCACTGATCATTCCAATTACACTCGCAGCAATTGCTCTAGCATGTTATTACAGAAAGATGAGAAAGACCGAATTGATCGAAGCTTGGGAGATGGAAGTTGTAGGGCCACACAGATTCCCATACAAGGAGCTACACAAAGCTACAAAAGGCTTCAAAGACCAGAACCTCATCGGGTTCGGAGGGTTCGGTCGTGTCTACAAAGGTGTCCTCCCGAAGTCCCACATCGAAGTCGCAGTGAAGCGAGTCTCGCACGAATCAAAACAAGGCATGCAGGAGTTCGTGTCGGAAATCTCAACCATAGGAAGGCTCCGACACAGAAACCTCGTACAGTTACTAGGTTGGTGTCGGAAACAAAACGAGCTATTGTTGGTCTACGATTTCATGCGAAACGGAAGCTTAGACAAATACCTATTCTTCGACCAACCGAGGAGAATACTTAGTTGGGAGCAAAGGTTTAAGATAATAAAAGGTGTGGCTTTAGGGTTAGTTTATTTGCACGAGGAGTGGGAGCAAACGGTGATTCACAGAGACGTGAAAGCGGGGAATGTTTTGTTGGACAACGAGATGAACGGAAGGTTGGGTGATTTTGGTTTGGCCAAGCTTTACGAGCACGGTGCGAACCCTGGCACCACACGTGTGGTGGGAACGCTGGGGTATCTTGCGCCGGAGCTCACACGGACGGGGAAACCAACGACGAGTTCTGATGTTTATGCGTTCGGGGCGTTGGTGTTGGAGGTGGTGTGTGGGAGGAGGCCGATTGAGGTGAAGGCGCAGCCGGAGGAGCTTGTGCTGGTGGAGTGGGTGTGGGAGCGGTGGCGCGTGGGGAACGTGTTGGCGGTGGTGGACCGTAGGTTGGGTGGGGTGTTTGATGAGGTGGAGGCTTTGTTGGTGGTGAAGGTGGGGTTGTTGTGTTCCGCGGAGGCGCCGGAAGAGAGGCCCAGTATGAGGCAGGTGGTGAGGTACATGGAGAGGGAGGTGGCGCCGCCGGAGGTGGGGGATGGGAAGAAAGAAGGTGGCGGGGGAGATGGGGAGTTTAAGGGTTATGTTCATTCGTATTCGACGGCGTCGTTTTTTGACGTGGAGAGTGCATCTGCGTCGTCTCTGTCACTTTCCGGTGGCCGGTAGGTAAGAGGACACTGTCACACAGTTTCAACTTTTATTATTCCAAAGCTTGCACTAGATTTTTAATTTTTTTTACTTAATCCTTGTAAAAAAAAAGAAAAGAAACCAGACTAATTTAAAATTCAATCAAAATTATATAAAGTGTAAATAATAATTATTTTTATTAATTATCAAACTTGAGTATTATCAAATGATTTAATCTTAATACCGATATATTAATCACTTGATTAAATTTTCACTAGATTCTCTTCTCTTTGTCAGGCCAAGCTTAATTTTTCTATTTTTTTATCTTTAATTATATTTTGGGAAATAATTCTTTGACACCATTTAGGTATATACATCATGTGAGAAATAAGAAAATATGAGAGATAATTGATAAAATAGATAATATAACATAACAAAAGAGAAATATGAGAGATATGAGAAGTGTTGGTGAGATCTTTATAAATTTTGAGTGTTCAAACATCACTTTTATATTATTTTTTCCTCTAAATTAACGTGGAATTATTTGATTTTGATTTGTAATGTTTAATTGAATTTATTTGTGTATTTGACCGTAATTGAAGTATTTAATCTCGAATTCAGTTTATATGTAAATTAGATCATGGGTTACGTGTAAATGTACAGTCATTAACAAAATCAACACGAAGAGAAAATGTAAAGAAAGAGAGAGTAAAAAGTGAAAAAAAAGAGAGAGAGAGAGAGAGTAAAGTTTCAATTATTGTCGAACTGACACGTGATGACCCCGAACAGATTTAATATATCTGTTGATGATGAAAAAAGAAGGCGTTGGAATAATTTCGTCTGGTAAATGAGAGGGAATTAGTTAAGGTGGAATATCAAACAAAAACACCATACATATTGTATCAAGTGTATATAAAGTATAAACGAGAAAAGGAACAACCTGAATAAACCAAGAGACTGATTTCTGGACACCCTTTAGTTCACTTGCAAAAATCGGTTTTAACTTTTAAATATAAACGATGTCGTTGTTCAATTGCAGGACCTTTGTTACAATGACTTTTGTAAAAAATGTTTAATCGGATCAAATAGGCCATTATTTGGACAAATACACATTCAACTTTTCTCTCTTTTTTTTTCTTTTACTTTGTCTCGAACATAATCAATAAATCCATTTCTCTAGTAACATTCACGTTGGACATGATTTGACAGCAAATCAAACACACCTATAATACAATCACGTCCACATCATCAGCACTCATCAGCTTGTATTTTTGTGATCATTTATCACAGTAAGACGAATCTTAGCCAAAAATGAAAAATTGAAGGTTCGATTATCCATTTATTTTCAGTTTCCAAGAGCTGTACACTCTAGTTGTGTAAGAAAAAAAAAACTATTAAATACAGTACATGTAAACTGTACAGAAACACTGCAAGACTTGCCCAAAAAGGACCACCATACCACAACTCAGTTTCCTTCCATTTATTTCCATGATTAATTAATTTCTTCCAACCACTACTTGGGAAAACAATGGAAACACGTTGATATTACACCTTTTATGCAGGCAATAATGTGGAAAGCTATCAGCACAGATTCCACAAACAAAAGCATGGTTCTTCTGATCATACACTATTGGTCTAACAACTTGTCTCCAGTGTTTTCATCCTCACTGTCTTTCCCAAAACTGAAAATCTCATAATCATCATAACCTGCAACAGTTGAAAACATGTTAGTTTAATGGCATTTTCTACCGCACAGTTTCCATATCCGTTTAAGTACATGCAGCTTACCTTCACCCAAATCTTCAGTTTCATCATTTAAAGGCCTTAAAAGCATTGTGTTAACTGAAGATGGATCCAGTGCCATCCAATCTGAGTTCCCACACTCATCGTCTACGTATAAGTCCCTCGGCCTAATCCATTCTTCAACATTACTAACGTTGTCAAATGATAGGGGATCACTAAAATTTTGCTCTTTACTCATAAACCTGAAAGTAAATCAAACAATACACTATAGTTCCCTTCAACTGGCAACTGCATTGAAACAATTTATCAATATTCAATATACAACAGATTAAGCTCACATTTGTCTTAATCGTAAATTGCAGTGAACGAAGACAAGATCGGTAAGATGTTGGCGCTCTATGTAATTCCTTGTGTTGATTATCTGTTCAAAAGGAACCTGGTTTCTCTTGCAGGACATGACACTAGATGTTTGGCTGAGAATTCGAATTGCTAACCGGGACAAGTTAGGGCATCCCCCTCCATATGTTGACCACCATTCAGCTAGAAAAACAGAAAAAATTAAAAGACAATTAACAAGTGGTCATGAGAGAAAGGAAATACTCAAGTGGATGTCTTATGCGATGAAATTTTAAATTCTCCTGCATAAAAGTCACATATTTAGAACTCAACTGTTGTTTGTGTAACTCCAGACAGGTTATAATTCATGAGTGCAGAAAACAATTATGCTGGCAGTGATTCTAAACCTATAAGTTACTTGTGAAGAAAATACAGACAGAAAATTTCAACTTCAACTTCTATAGCATTGGTCATCATGTCAAAAGTATAAATCCTTGACACAGTCAATTTTTGTCCTCTTTCGGATCATCAGTTTTGAAATCAACACTCTTTTAGAACTATTTGTATACTCTGCATAGTTTCTAATTTATTTTTTCAATGGAATTACTTAATGTTGGGAAAGTTAAGCAACAACACAGCAACTGAATACACTAATATTATCTAGGAGAATGGGCCATTGGAAACTTACAAGGAAGCAGATTATCTCTAGCTCTGACTGCCATCTTTCTCCCAAAGTCTCCTGCAGCAGACTTGTATAAGTTTATCTCTTTGATAATTTTATCTTGGATTCTTGTATCAGGTACCAATCTCTCTATGCAGTCAAACATTCCAGAGACAATCTGACCGAGTATATCTCCTTGAATACTATAGAAGAACTTTGGATTAAGGTAGAATCCAGCAGCATGAAGAGGATGATTCCACAGCCTTTCCCATCTATGATGTATAATATTCCAGTACACCATATATTCCTCCCTCTTACCAAGTGCTTTTTTAATTGCTTCTTTTACCCGGTACATTCCAGCATAAACGTATCCCATTCCAGGTCTCATCTCACTACCAGCTATTCTCAGAACTTTTAAGAGAGGAGCTGTTAGACAAACAATCATGTCGCATGAAGACCAAAATGTTTGATTGCTTAAGCAATCTAACATTTCAAGACCAGCGGTTTGCTTTGAATATGGGCAATCCGCCCACTCCTGAGAAGTGACCAAGGCCTGTAAATTGTGTTTAAGATCAACCATCCGTTTCAATGTGGTAAAGTTTGTCGCAAAGCGTGAGAAAGAGGGATCCACAATATCATTCCCTAAGGTATACCTTTTAACCATATTCAAAATTGCACTGTAATTGTACACAAATCTTGTTACAGATTTAGCTTGTTCAATCACTGCACTAATCCACTCAAGATTTCCAAAATCTTCAAGTATCAAATCAATGCAATGAGCAGCAGAAGGGCTCCAATAAAGGGTAGGAAAAGTATCCATCAACCGTCTACCAGCAATACCATATTGTTCTTCACCTGATGTAATCACTTGCACCACTTTCCCAACTCCAATTTCTTCTACTACTTGTTTTATCAAGTCATACAGAAAATCAGGAGAAGTTAAAATCTCAGTAGCATCCAAGGATTTCAAAAACACTAGGCCTTCCGGACAATATGCCAAAAAACTTATCAGTATTCTACTAGTTTCTGTTGTCCATTGGTCAACCAAAATGGAACAGCCAGTCCTCCCCCAAGTCATCTTGCATCTATCTATATCATTCTTCACTTCCTCCACAGAATTCTTCAGGATCCAACCCCGAAGTTCATGATGTGAGGGCCGTTCAAAACCCGTCCCCTTTGAAGCAATTGCGTCAACCATTTCTTGAAAAAAGACCAAGTTCACAGCATCAAAAGGTGCGCCAATATCATACAAAAACCGACCAATGGCCATATAAATGTGGTTGTCCATCTTTTTGGGGAACAATCCATTCTTCTCCACAGCAACAACATCCTCAGAGTTTGCATAAACTGCTGCAGGATTCTTGGCAGCTCTCATTTTCTTCCTCCTTTCCATATTCCTACTCATTCCTTCACCAGGATTCACTACCAGAGTTGAATTGTGCTCCACGCCAATGGCCTGCAGCCCCTGATTCACATCCACCACCTGATTATTATTGGGAAGTGAGTTCACAACAGTGGTCAAAGGATTAACACTCATAATCTCCTCCTCGATCCTCTGCTTCCTCCTCTTCTTCACCACAACCCCATCCAAACTCTGCTGCATGTGAAGCCTGACATCATGGGGGACACGGCTGCAAGTGGAAGCATTCCCTTTCTGACAAGCAAGGTGTTCCTTAATCCTATGAATCCCACCACCCTTGAACATCTTCAGACAATATATGCACTTCAGCTGGACCTTGTCCCCATTCTTAAACATCTGAACATGCTTCCATGCCGGGTCATGTTTCTGGGATGTAATTGGCACTGGTTCCAGATTCGAACCCATTTTTTTTTTCTTTTTCCTATAATCACATCAACCACTTTGGACATTAATAACAACACGACAGCCATGTTAGTGTGACTGCAACAAAAAGACAACAACTTTCTCATGACCCAAATCTGTATTCAGTTGTTACAAAGTTTCCATCATTATTCAAAATCAAATCTCTACAGCTTCTAGGACTGGTTTCTTTAAGGAAGAAAAAAAAATGAAAATTGAAGAACAAAAAAGAGAGAGTTGGAAAAAGAAAAGTGCATACCCGGTTTGATGAATCGCTTTTTTTATTTTTTAATTGAAGGAGGAGAGGAGGAATAGGAAGAGAGAACTAACCGAATAGAAGAGAAGAGAAGAGAACCGGACCGGTTAGGGCAGAGAGAGAGAGGGATCCGGTTGAGTTGCCTTCTCTTGGAATGGATCCGGTTTCGGCCGGACCGGTTTGTTTTGCCACAAGCAATGCGAAAACCGATATTCGTGCCGATTCTCTCCTCCAGAGCCCAACTCTACCGCTTTTATTATTTATTATTAGATAATTAGATTAGAGTTCAATTTTTAAATATCCTGGGTGTATGTATATTTACTCTTTCTGTTAATTAGAAATCAAGCCATCAAGCATTGAAATATATATAATGTTATTCTAAATAGTTGTCTCTTAATAGGAGATTAGATATAATATTAATATTTTAAATGAATCTCAGACTATCAATCATTTCATTACCTTTTGGTCAAACAATACTTTGGTTCACAAATAAATAAATATATACTCATGTATAACTAATTATTAAATGGATATTAATTAATTTTTTAAAATTAAATAATTTATTTATCTATTATATTCAAGTCAATTTAAACAAAATATATATAATTTTATTTTATAGTTCATCTAATTTGTTTATATTTATAAATAATATTATATTAACAAATACTTTTAAAAATAAAATATTAAATAATTTCAAATATAAACTATTATTAATTTCATTAAATTGTAAGTTGTAATACTAAAACTTTACTACTACTTTGTTAAGTCAAAGGATTCCACGTTACAAAAAAAAAAAAAAAAGGATTACAAGTTACTTCATTTATTAGTTTCCCTTTTTTCTGGTTTGGTATTAATAGCTTCATGCTTATTAGCAGTTTACTGAATTTAGCATAGATAAAAATATACTATTAGTAAATAATAGCCAAAGCATTTTGTTTTCCTTTTGGTTTTTGGGGAAAACTTAAATGGTGACAATAGAATGCTATTGCGTCTCACATCAGCTGAAAAAGAAGATCTTTTGTTCGTGATTTTTTTTTCTAAACAAGAGTATAAAATACCAATATTATGTTTATTTCATCTCTAACAAAATATATTAGTATAACATAAATAAATAAAATCGCTACTCCCAATTTTTGTTTTACAAATATTAATAGCTCAAGTAATGAAGGGTAAAAACTAAGAAATGAAGGTAGTGGGAAACGGTTTTGAAACAGAAGTGGAAAATGGCTAAAAAGAAGGAACCTCATTCCCCATGCTTTTTCCTTGTATATGCAGCCCTGTGATATGAAACATACATCCACAATTAATTAATTGGAGAAGGAAAGGGTAGAAACGGTTTTCCACTTTCCTAAACTCAATGGCTACTTCCTCCCATTACTTCATTTTCTTCTGCATTCTAGTCTCCATCTCCCTCGCACAATCGCATGCTTATCCCATGAAATTAAGCTTCTCAACTCATTTTTCTTCATTACTACTTGAACTGAACTGTCTCATTAGTCATTGCATTGCGTTACATTACGTTTCATGCTCTTTATTTTTATTCGATCTATTCTATTAGTTTCTTGTAGTTGACTTACACGTGTCATTTAAATAAACTAACTTTGTCTATTTACTTAAACTATTGTGATATTTAGTTCATGATATAGTATTAGGTATGGTTTTAAATTGCAGTCTCAATCCTCAATGTGGTTTTTTTTGTGATATTTGATATTGGGAGAAATTTCAAGCAAAAAGATGTGAGAATAATTTAAAATCATGGTATGAGGAATTTATTACTCACATTTGCATGCCTGATTGACAAAGCATTTGAAAAATCAAAAAGAAAATATTTAAATATATTTTTTTATAATTTTTTTGTTTTATTTCTTTTAAAATTTATTTTTTGTTATTAAAGTACTTTTAGATAATATTTTTTCATCATTCAAAATATTTTTTTATTATTTAAAATATTATTTAAAGTATTTTAAGGTTGAAAAATAAAATTAACACATTTTCTAATGAATAAAATGAAAAAATTACAAAAAAAATATACTAAATTGTAAGACAAATGTATTTAAGCCAAAAAAAACAATCATTAAAAAAAAGTATGTTCCTAAGTGTATGGTTTGTGGTGTTAATATGTAGGAGTTCTCAGCAATGGAGGACACCCTTCACCTAAACATGGTGGATTCCACCTTGGAAGCGGCGAAGAGGTTGTTATCCAAGTCCCTAAGGGTTGGTCAGGGAGAATATGAGGCAGACAAGGTTGTTCCTTCGACCATAAAACAGCAAAAGGTTCATGTCCAATAGGTGATTGTGGAGGCCTTTTACAATGCAATGGAATTGGTGGAATCCCTCCAGCTACACTAGTAGAAATTACCCTTGGAACCTCTCAATCACCATTGCATTTCTATGATGTTAGTTTGGTTGATGGGTTTAACCTTCCAGCGTCAGTGAAGCCTGCGGGTGGTGGTGGTGCAGGTTGCGGTATTGCGGCGTGTGAGGTTAACTTGAACGTTTATTGCCCTTCTTCTTTGGTTGTGGAGAGGAATGGGAAGGTTGTAGGGTGCAAGAGTGTTTGCTTGGCTGCAAAGTCTGATAGGTATTTTTGCACTGGTGAGTTTGCTGGGAGGTGCAAGCCAACTGTGTTTGCTCATCTTTTCAAGATCATTTGCCCTAATTCTTATAGCTATGCTTATGTGGTCAAGACTTGTGTGGCACCTCGCTATGTCATTATATTTTGCCCTGCACATTGATCATGTTTGTGGTGTTTTCAGTGTTTTTAATTTGTTGTTCTTCAGCCTGAAGTACTTGTGACTCTCTTTTTTTGTTTTAGACTTGGCACTTTTATCGAAGGTAGAAATTTATGATCTTACCAGTACTCTATATATCATTTGGAGTTGTGATAAACTGATCGATTATGCCCAATTGTTTCAATTATTAGATTGTTAATTGAGTCTCTTACAGTTGCATTCTATCATCTGGAGTTGTGATTAACTGATTGTGTTCCAATTATATCAATTATTAGATTGATAATTGAGTCTTTTACTGTTGCAGTCAGTGTGGAATTTCTTAATTCATTTAGCATGTCAATTAAATTTCATCTATATAGCTTATATTGTCTCCTGTGTGCTAAAATTTACCTAAAATAAAAAAAGTTGCTTAGTACAAAAACATGTGTTGAAACAAATTCTTGACAAAATCAGGTATAAACATAAACTTTGTGTTTCAGATTAGACTTTCATGCATGACCCTGAGCCACCGAAACACTCAATATTTGGAACCAAACTATGCTAAGCTACTGGATAATTCTTCTTTACTCTTTCATTACTAATTGTTGTATTTATAATGATTACAGGAGAAAGAAGATAAGCTAATCATTAGCTGGTGGAGGGATAATAACAGAATGAGTGGAGAATCCATATCAGGCATAATAGTATTGCTAGGATTGTTGTGGCTTCATCTGCACGTGGACTACACAAAGTCACAAAGGCAAGTGGGCCTCTTCTGTATCCTCATGGACCTGCTAGGTGTTGTTGTGTTGCTATCACTCACCGTTTACTTAGGTAGAGAAACATGTCACTGCTCACTAGTAATAAATAACAAAAATAAAAACACTAGTTCAACTGTAAAATAAAAAAAAGACACTAGTTCAAAAACAAAGTTGTGTATAGTATGTTGTTTTAAACAGTAATAACAATTTCACTTTAATAACAATTTAAATAGTAATGCTAATTTGTATAAAAATAATTTCGTTAAATCGTCACAAAACGTATTCCGTCAAAACCATCCACCATGTGTTATAATGCTATATATATTATTAATTTTATAATTAATGTTTATTTTATAAAATAAAAAGCAATATATATTCATCCACGTATAGATTTACATGTTTAATTTAGTATAATTGTTATAATTCGTGCTGAATAGCACTGCTGTAATTCTGTAAATATAATTAATAACGAATCAGATTTATTCAAATCATTTAGTGTTATCTAGTATTGGTGTCATTTAGCATGACTTCTGATATTTATCTTTACCACGAAACACGATCAGCTCGAGATATAAACAGAATTGATGTCACACGTTTAATCTATATATAAGTTAGCAACGAGTGACCTATACTCAAGCCACAACCAACGTAAATCTTAACACCTCCATATATATATATATATATATATATATATATATATAAAGGATAAGTACAACAATTGTACCATATATACTTCAATATTTCTTCTTATAAATTCAATGAAAGTACGCAACCCAATGGCTTCAAATTCCTTGAACAATAGTAACAACAAAGAACATTTTCCCTCTTGGACCAGATTGCAGAACAAACAATTTGAAAAGGCATTGGTCTTGTACGATGAACACACCCGAGATCGGTGGCAAAATATAGCTAAAGAAGTTGGCAATAAATCGGTGGAGGAAGTGAAGAGACACTATGCAATTCTTTTAGAAGATCTTAGTAGAATGGAGTCAGGGCGTGTTCCAATTCCTGATTATAAGTTCTCAGAAAACATGGATATATGATCATGCAAGAGAGGTATTTACTACTGCTTTTAAGATGTAACAAAATGAATTTCATTTCTGCCTAAGTCTCTTTTTCTTTTGTTTCTTCTCTCATGCATGCATTGCTATGGTTCCATACCTTTCTTTTGGCTCTTTTTTCTTATTATTCATATTCTTTTGGCTATTATATACATTCATTAATTTACATGTTAATATGGGTGGAAAACATCTCGCATTTTCATCTAGAGTGCATTTTAATTTCTTCAAAAATTGATTTTAACTTGTGGGAATTTTTTTTTTCATTTTTTCTTATTTTTGTGCTTATGAAAAAATTTATCTTTATTTGCGTAGTAGGTTTTCTTAACATTTCATCCCTTTCAACAAAATGGGAGGATGTATTTTTTAGTCACTCAAACCACGTAACACTAACATGTAATTTATCAATTAATTATAATGAAATTTATGATGCAAATTTTCCTTTCTTTTAATTATGCAGGCATCCCAAGCATCTTAGTTTGAATTGAACGCTCTGAAGCAATTCAATTTCAAATATCTTTTATTAGGACGTACATGGAGGCAAAATTGTCGGATATTTGAAGGGATGGTGCAGGAATAAACAAGTCAACCAATCTTTTCTAATGAACATTTTCATTTTCTTTAATCAATATATAAAGTCAACTTCATTTCTCAATTATATCTTTCGTTTCAATGAGCTCCGCTGCAATAAAGCCAGCTTGGGAACTTTGGTAACTTGCAATTCAACAATGCATGTTTTGTTTTTTCATAATCAAGTCGACAAAATCAAATTGATTAGGATTTTCTCCTCATGCAAAAATAATACTTCATACTCCCTCTATTCTTATTTATAAGCATAATTAACTAAATTAGGCTTATTAAAAAAATTAGTCAAATATTGACATTAAATTTATCCTTAACACTAATATTCATATGAAAGAGAAAGTTACAGTTTAAAATGATAGATTAAAATAAATAAGTGTTTTAGTTAAAAATAATTAACATACAAAAGATGAAATAAAATCTTATAATAAAGAATAAAATTGGAAACTATATACCCCCAGTAATTAACATTATTTAATTTAATACTATTGATAATCTATCATAAAAAACAAAAAAAAAATTGTGAAGTAGATTACAATTTGAACTTTCTTAAAAAAAAAAACACTTTGATGATCCTAAAAAAGAATTAAAATCAAGGATTTCAATACAAGTAACTCACCAATTTAATGCCTAAAATTGCAGGACACTAAATTTAGTTATTAAAGTTATTAAAATTTGTAAATTAATGATACCATTAATCAAGTCCAGTCGTCCCCTTGGTCTAACACGACCTGAACCCATGAACTTCAATTTCTTAAAATTTTAATAATTTCAACGATGCAACCCCAATTTATTGGGAAGAGTTTGTTCTATATGCAAGGCAAATTAACCCAATCCAATTCCCTTAGTTTGCTCATACGAATTAACTTTTACACTATTTGATGTAAACACTACATGGGGCATATAAAATATTTTTTTCCTATTCAATATAAATTTATCCACTACACTAAGTTAGTATTAATTTATCCACTACACTAAATTAGCAGTAAATAATACAAATTTACATAGCAGTAGGTGACTCATTAAGAATAGATACTATAAGAAATAAAAATAAAAAAGAGGAATCTTTGGAAAAGGGTTAGCAAAAGCAGGAGTAGCACACCATGAAAGCCAAAAGAGCCAATAATGTCTTCAAATCCACATCTCCTGGAACAAAGATGATCTTTGGTGTGCTTGAATTTGTGTTATCCCAAGAGTGGAAGCATATATTGAACTGTGTTATTCCAACAACTTCTTGAAGGCATCATATTGGTACTAATAAAATGAATAGGCAAGTCTGAAACAAACTCTCGCCAAGAGTAAGCAGTTTCCTCAGGACAACACAAAGATGCCACCAAAAATGGAGCTCAAGCTGCTGCTGGTTCAGTGAATTCCAAAGATGAAGTTATTCATGAACCTGATGTGGTAATGAACACATCAGTAAAACCATCGATAATTAGGATTGATGCAATGAAAGAACTTTGTGCTAACTGATGACGACTAAGTTAATTTAAAAAAAAATGCAAAACTTTCATGAAATTCGGGATCTGGAAAACATTTAGAAATTTCACCTTTTTGTTCACTCATGATCAAATTGATTTCATTTCAACTCTGAAGTCAAACTACTTCTTTAGAAAGTACATTCCATCCCGAAGTTCTAACTTCTCCTCAGAAACTAGACCAGATAAAAAGCTTTGTAGTTGCTGGAGTGACTTGTCATATGGGGGATCGGCAATGCAAAACATCTGTGACAATACAATCATGTAACTAATCTTGATCGTGCTATCTGTGTCCAAACATTTATATAGGTGAAGGTGTAAAACTGTTCTTTTTTTTTTCAGGGGGTACAAGACTAAAACCATTCTTACCTTGAGAGTATTGTGAATTCGATCTAATGCCATGCTACCAAAGTTTGTGAGCATCCCCAGGATAAATTTCTGCCATGAAGCTACACCAGTTAGATATCTTTTTAATCACCAGGATAAAATTTTAAATAACATACATTGCAAGAATTCTCAAGTCTTGGCAGTTTTTTTTTTAATTATTGATTAACTAAAAATATGAAAGCAAGTCACTAGTATCAACTAACCATTACTTTATCTCACATACCTCATATACAGTCATTTCCTTACGAAGTTGATTTTCCACAGATGCCACAGATCTCTCTTCCTCCTCTTCACCTCCTAGAAGTTCCTGAGCACAACCAGTACTGGCTCCATTCTTACTTGGCTCAGCCATGTTTTCCACAATGGTGTATACATGGTCAGAGGAATCTGCCCCTTGTGACTCTGCAATGATTCCCTGTGTACAAAAAACACAGTGAGAGTAGTTAGTTTCAACTTCACTTATAAACTTCAGACTTCTGCAGTTTTAAACAAGAAAAGTCACAGCCTTGAAAATTATACTCAATTGAACTGAGCAAGTCATGTCATCGAAAGATTAGAATCATCATACATAAATAAACATGACTGTTAAGTAAACTAGATGAATTTTTTTGCTATGAAAAGATAACTCTGAGATAATAATAATAATAATAATAATAATAATATTTCCACACATACTAAATATAATCATGCTGCAAGATAGTGATACCTTGCTTATCCAGAAATTTATTCTCCGATTTAAAACATCTGCAGGTACCCCAATAGCAGCTGCAAGCTTTTTAGAGGTCCAACTGAAAGAAGAAATATAATATGATATAATATTATTATACAATCAAAAACCAGACTAAAGGTATGCATAGATTGCTGAGGATACCTTGGTTGATCTTGAAATTTCATAATGATAGATGCATGAACAGGTGCTACTGTGAATTGCATTTCCCTATCTTGAAACTGCAACTCCAGCTAAACCATTGAAAATGATAATTTTAGGAGAAAATATAGAGGTAAAACAGTAAAAGGTGGGAAAGGGGCAACATTATTCATCAAAGTCAAAACTGTCAAATATCTGCAGATGGCAAGGAGCAACTAACCTTGATGGTTCCAAGACTTTTTTTCCACAGCAGCTTACGTGGTGTTTTGATTTCATTAAATCTCTTTGCATAATCAGATAGGAGCTGGTCAACAGGCTCAGGCAGGTTAAGGGGCTCATCCTGTAATTCTCTTCAAAGTTAGAGACAGTTTTGCAGTACAACAATGAAACCATTAAAAATCTATTCAGGTCCAACAATTCATTATGATATCATATTAGAAGAAGAAGAGTAGTAGTGGCACTTTTTCTGAGAAGCCTTATTGAAGAAGAAGAAGAAGAAGAAGAAGTATTGGTACTTTTTCTGAGAAGCCTTATTGAAGAAGAAGAAGAAGAAGAAGAAGAAGAATAAGAAGTATTGTACTTTTTCTGAGAAGCCTTATTGCCGAACCTAAATATAATATATAAGCTGAGCAGTGAGGAATAGATATTGTATCTTAACATAATCATTTATTTGCTCATTCACTAAAATTCAAAAGAACCAATAAAAGAATCTTGTCTGCAAACCTGTATTGGAGGCCAGAAATTAGAAGATATGATAGTAGCAGAAATTACATCCATGGATATTGCACTGTCTCCCAATTCAACACCTGAGGGTGCATCACCAATTTTTTTGTTAAGAAGACTTAAAACATAAATAATGGTTAAAATTGTCATGGGCAATAATCACAAACGTGGGAACTATAAACTTGGAAATTACTGGTCTGAGATGGCTGATTTATGGTAGCTTTAATGTTACTGTTGATTCTCTTTGAGCCAATTAGATCATTGAGCATAATCTCACATTTCTGTAGGCTGCTCTCTCCAAAGTGTATCTGCAAAAATAAAAGCATTAAACAAATGTTTAGATTGCAATACAAAATCAAGAATGAATACACACAAAATAATAATAATAATAATAATAAATATTAACTCCATACCCATCAAATAAAAAGGTTTACTGATTTTTTATTTGAATGAATACCTTGAGGAGTTCTAAAGTACGTATCTCTGAATCAATATCATAATTTGATTTATTTAGAAGTTTCTCGGCAAGCATAGTTCGATATTCATGAACTAATTGATCTTTTGAACCAATTATGCCAACAATCATCCCAAGGATGTCAACCTTCCTTTGGTTTCTGCTTCCCTTTAATGGATCTGCTTCCACAGGGTCAGGTTGCCATCTGCTTGGAAAAGCCCAATCAAAAGAAACATCAGTTTATAATATGGCAGGCAGACCAAATCGGAAAGAACAATTAAAAACAGCTGATCATCCAGAATAAAACTATACCGCATGGCATTGATCCATGCTTGCCTATCATCAGTGTTAAAATCATCATCAACACCAGCATTCTCTTGAATCTCTTCATCTCTGTTCAACTCTTCGAGAAGGCTATCTCCAGGATTTCCAGATGAACTTGAATGTGCACCAGTCCCATCTGTCATCATGGTTACTATGCACTTTATGGTATCTCTCCTTCCTCTTAAATAATCTCTTATGGGTTCACCAACTGCCTCAAGGAAAACACCTGCAGGGTCTATTGTCCTAAGTGCTTTGATAGTTGAAACATATTGGTGTAATATATCATTGGTTGAGGCGCCTGCAGTAAGCAAGCGATAACGCAGTGCTGAAATAAATGATTCCACCAGCTTTGAATGTTGTCCAGTGTATTCAAGACACAATTTTAAGTCTTCAATTGCAGGAGAGCTTCCAATATTGGTAGAGAGAAAGGAAAATAAATTATCAGATGAAGTGACATGAACAAACGAGCCACAATCTAGCAAAGAATTAATGTTATGACAACTCAAATGGCACTAGTGCTTAATGTTGGAGTTTGAGAGTTATTCAAGACCAAGGTTAAAGCATGCAACTGTGACAAGAAAGAGGTGATAATTCAAATTGAAGCTTCATTGTTCAGACAAACAGAAACAACATTTCCAGAAGAACATGATAAAGCCTAGAATAATTGTCAATCTCTCTGCTATGGCTGGAAGCTATATCCCTGAACATGTTTCAGTCAAGGGTGTTGATCTAGCCCTTCAATTTGCTAAGACATAAAATAGGGTAATTAATTTTCTAACAGAAAACTTGGAAGAAAAACAGAGAATTAAAAACAAAGTACCTCTCAGGATAATCAACAATTATCTCGAATAATTTGGCTATTCTTAAATCTTGTAGTGTTTCATATGCAAAATATTCCAGCCGCAACTTCCATCTCACAAGCCCTTCAGAGGGAGTATCAATTCCAGGACAGCATGAAGATGGCTGTGGTGCCAAAGGTGATTTCAGACCTGATGAAGTACTCTCATAACTAACGACATCACCAAGATAGACAAGAAGCGCATGAAGAAACTGAAGAGGAACAGCCTGAATGATTCCAGTTATAAGCGTACTGTGTTAGAATTATGGAAACTATGGGCTACTATGGGGAGAAAGTATATTTTAGATATAGTGCCTCAGTGACTGTCCAATTTTCAGAAATAAATAAAACTAGGGTCTAGTATTAAATTCTTCCATTAACAACTTTGGAACTCGTATGCACTATGCAGATACTTTTTACCTACTAGACTTGCTGCATATGAACATTGATATTTTTTTATACAGCATGTAACTTAAGTTGTTCCTGTGAAAACAAATGATTGGCCAAAGCAAAGCATCATAAAAAATCTTATTTAATGGAATCCATACAATATATGTAAATGAATTTAATATATCTCCCAAGGAAAGAATCATAGTTATGTAACAATTAAAATGCAACAGGAATAACAAAGTAAAAAATGCTATTAGAAAACAAGTGAAGTGAAACTTGTATGCGGTATACAATTTTGACAAGACTGGATACTTGGAAATGTTTTTGGGGGTTGGTCATCATTTGATCAACCAGTGACCAGTCCCTTTTAAGCTGATAAATCGCTGAGTGCTAACTGAATGATGAGAAGTACCACAACATTAATTTTTACAATATGATAGAAATACACATTTGTAGTATAATGAGTCAAAATTATATTTCACCATAATTTTTAAAACAGCAATTGAAATTTAAAACATAAATAGGATTAGCAAAAGAACAAATTACTGCAGTTAATTTGCATTCATGCCACAGTGAGATGTACTTCTATATGCACAACAAACCTGTATCCAGCTTTTGATAGATTGTAAAACAGAACTCCGAAAATCATCACCAGCTACATCATGTACTTTTGCCTGTCATTCAGATGAGAGAAAAACAAATGTCATCCAAAGATTAGATTCACAAAGAGGCACATAAATGCAACAAAATTGTGAGAGCAAAATTGGCAAAAAAGAGATTGAGGAAAACAGGAAAAGCCAGGATTTTGAATTTAACAAACATGCTCACCTTCAGTAGTAAAAATATAGCAGAAGCATAAGCATCTTCAGCCGTGGAAGTAAATCCAAGATTCCTAAGATCAAGAACAACTTTTCCAATGTTCTTCACAAGTTTACAGTTTTCCGAGAACCTATGGTCATTATAGCACTCATCAACATCCATTTCACCAACTTTGTTGCATAGTTTTCCTTTTTCATCTAAATCCATGCAATCCTTATTTTGAGATGCATCATCACCGAACTCTCCATCCATAATGGTACTCAACTCCTCCAGTTTTCTTTTAAAATACCAATGCAGTATAACTAATAGCAGCAGCAAACAGGAAAAAACATACAAGGCCAAAAAGAAAGGATGTAGTAAGCTCCTCAAGAAAAGAACATCAAATAAGAGAAATTAATGCCAGCAGGAAAGACAATAACTGTATTCATAATAAGACTTTCAAGCAACTATAATTTTTTACAAAGGTCAAAAGAGGAGGATTTGGCTCCTCTAAAAAGAGCATCCCACTTCTGAGGGTAAATAACAAATCTCAATTGTTGATGGGGTCAAAGCTACGCGCACATGCTTAACAAATCATGGATATGATGGACTATCAACCGTTGGTTTTTTTATCAACAACAGAGATTACTTTACACGTACTCACTTTAGAGGAGTCAAGTTCAATGATGAAAATATTGCATTAAGAACCGACCTATGTTAATCGGTATATTAGAGCTAACCACAGCAAACTTTGATGTAGAATTACACATATGATGTCTCAACAAGATTCTATAATCAAAGCAATCAATTTACTTAACGCAAACCCCTATTAATTAACATAGTAAAAAAAATAAACAGCCAACAAACCAGGGAAATGCCGAGGAAGTGAGGCCATGAGTACAGAAGAGACAATCCATTGATACTTAGAGGTAAGGTAATTTCTGTCTCCTTCAAAACCATGCTTATCCTCTGACACCTGGTCCTTGTAAGATTGCAAAGCATGCACCAACATCAATAGACACTTCTCCTGATATTGTTTCTCCAAAGTAATATCTTCCAAAGCTTTATACAACACACTCTGAATCTCATCCTCATCAATCTGCTTCAACCGTTCACACACACAATCCACACTAAACAATCACCACGACGAAAGAGGAAAAGAAAAAAAAATGTCATGTAAGGTTGAAAAACACTCACATCAAGGTCATCATTCTTGTTCAAACCTGCAACACGAGAATAAGGATCAAAATGGCGCCAAAATCTCGATGCCCCATTTCGTTCAAACGTCTCCTGCGACCGAAAAACACCATAAATTTTCGAACTTTGCAGCACTATTAGGGAAATAAATTGTGGGGTACCTCTAGGAGTCGAAAAAAGTGGTCTTGAACGAGGGAACGGAGGCGGTGTTTGCAGAGAACGTGAACAAGAGAAACAAAGTCGGGAGCGACGGAGAGATCGCCGTTACCGACGAGAAGTGATTGCGTAGCGTTGCAGAAGCCATTGTAGCCGTCGAGGATTTCTTGCACCGCATCATCAGTGAGAGAATCCAAAATTGCAGGGTTGAATATACACGGGTTTGGTTCCTCCATGGATCAGTGAACTCAACTAAAAAATGCTCACTGCAGCAGAAGGCTCAATTTGGGCGCCAGATTGGGTTTTCGTAAAAACAAAAACGCAACACCACTTTCCTTGGAGCGACAACAAAGGTCTTCGAGCAACAATGCTTGTTCAAGTTCAACAGGTAAAGCATTACACTTCTTTTTTTTTTTTCAAACGGTTCCTATGCATATATCGCAGCCGCTCATTTTTATAAAAATAGATCTAACGGCTACAGTTCCTCTGGCACGGTGG
Organism: Glycine max; assembly: GCF_000004515.6. Classification (NCBI taxonomy): domain Eukaryota; kingdom Viridiplantae; phylum Streptophyta; class Magnoliopsida; order Fabales; family Fabaceae; genus Glycine; species Glycine max. The sequence goes on from NC_038254.2 coordinate 2,872,126, forward strand.
GAGACCAACGAATCTTTCCCACCCTAGAATTTGTCAATTTTTTTTGGTGAATTTTAAAATACTAGTTTTCTTTAAAAATTTCTTTAATTACAAAATAAATGAATATGATTTTTTTATATTTAAGTTAACAACTTACTTCCGTCAAAAAAGAAAGTAAACAACTACCTAATATATATGAATCATGCAGCTAAAAACCTATAAGAAAAATGAGCTTATTTCATAAATTTAGATTTACCTTAACTCCTCATAAATATTAGCATTGTCATGTTAGACATCAAAATGACAAAAATTACTCAAAAAAAAAAAACAACAAAAATTATCCTAATTTTATACAATGTTGTTAAACTCATATTCAATCGATAGGTTTGAACAGTTCAAATCGGAAATTGAATCAATAACTAGTCTAATTAGGTATGCATATTGGATGTGCACTTAATCTAGTGTTAATATCATCAATCCGGTATTTAACCGAACAAAATGCACGACTTGGTATATCGATTTAACTTTGTGACCCGTCTTCCAACGAGGACTGACCTGTTGCAATTCACACATCCTTAGAAATCATAAGTTGCATGCACTATAAAATTCAAATTAGAACCAGAATTGAAATTGAAATATGAATATAAAAACACATAGGATTAAAGCACAAGTCCTTGGGGTTGTTCAAATGAACAAGACCACTAAACCAATGTTAATATTTAGTGCATGTATTGTCAAATATAATTTATATATTATACCTTACAAATAAAATTTACTTTATTAATATAAATTATTTATTCGATTCAATCATTAACTCATGAGTTCAATCATTGACTCATTAACCTAGCACCTAATTAGAATATATGGTCAACTTAAAAACATTATTTATAGTCTCTTAGAAAATAAGTTGCTAACAACGGTATTATAGCACCCATGAAAAAATACTAGTTATGATAATATAACAACCTTATATGGTTTAGCTGATTTCTTCCTCCAAGCTTTTACATCTATTTTATTGATATTATTTTCTTCTTCTATTTTAATTTCAGTTATTGCTATGTAATATTTCATGTATTCGGACAAAAGTTGATCTCCAATTGTCATATTAAGTATCCAAAAGCTAACATGAATCCACCAAGAACATGAATACGGCTTTGGTTAACAACTACAACATGTTAGTTATAGATTCCATACATTTATATTCAACGAATCGATTACATATTATAAGGATTTTAGAATCTATGATTCCCTCGTACAGTTTGAAAGTAGAATTTATCTTGATCCATGAAAGACATAAGTTCTTCAATCTTCTTTGTTTCAATCTATCGCTTTCCTTCTTTTATTTTCCCCTCACGTTCTTGATGGGTAATTAGAGGGAAAAAAACTCTTATCGCAGAGATAGAACCTTTTGCCTTTTATTAATAAACTTCCATCAAGTTAGTTATTAGATGTTTATTAACTTCCCATAAGTTTATTAAATTTTCATATTTGTCAATAGGCCCCTTTATTTTATTAAATCAAGTTTAGGCCCTTAATTCACATGACTTACATTATCATGTTATTTAATATTTTTTCTAACATTCTCTCACTTGACTCTTGTGATGCCATAACACTTCATGATTTAATAATTACATAAATCATAATGCGCATTAAAAGACTTTAGATAAATTGGCTCAATCATTAATCATAATTAAAGATAAAAAATAATAAGAGTCATGGCGGTTACATGTCATTTAATCAACACATTCCCTTCCGTATACTACTATATTATATTTTTCTTTAATATGACTATAAAATGAGAAGTTCATAATGGGTTCAAACAAAAGTCATTCTTTCATTGACAAAAACATAATATGTTTTCCACATCATAATTTGCATGCATATACACATAAAGTAGAAAACACAAATTTCAGAAACTTACACAATAATGAGCTCAAAGTGTCAAATAAACATTATTAATAATAATAACATCCAACATCCACATCATAATTTGGGCGGTAACCCTTTTGTTAAAGGGTCAACAATCATTAGATTAGTGCTAATATGTTATATTGACACTCTATGTTTCTGAACTTCTTCTTTAATGACAAAGTATTTCAATTCCATATGCTTAGCACCTTTAGAATGTTTGTCATTTTTTAGAAAAAAAGACAGTTGCGGTATTATCACAACAAATTTTCAGCGGCTTAGCAATACTGTCAACTACTCCAAGTCCTGAAATAAAATTCTGCAACCAATTAGCCTGAACTATGGCCTCAAAGCATGCCACAAATTTAGCCTTCATGGTGGATGCAGCAATGACTAACTACTTTGCGCTTTTCCATGAAATCGCTCCTCCAGCTTAAAGATACACATAACCAAATGTAGACTTTCTTGTATCTATACAACCAGCAAAGTCTGAATCTGTATATCTAATCACCTCAAGATGACTAGATCTCCTATAAGTAAGCATGTGATCTTTTGTCTCTTGCAAGTATCCTAAGACTTTCTTTGTAGCTTTCCAATGATCCAATCCTTAATTACTTTGGTATCTACCAAGCATACCAACTGCAAAGCTAATATCTGGCCTTGTGCATGTTTGAGCATACATCAGACTCCCAACAACAGATGCATAAGGGATATTTTCCATCTATTTCCGTTCCAGATCATTCTTTGGACATTGCATGAGACTAAATTTGTCTCCTTTCTGTATTGCAATGGGAGATGCTGAACATTATCCATTCCGAATCTCTCTAAAACTTTATTAATATATGATTTATGAGACAAGCCTAACAGTCCTTGTGATCTATCATGGAATATTTCTATTCCTATCACACAGCCTGCCTCACCCATATCTTTCATTTCAAAGTTGTTAGAGAAAAACTTCTTAGTCTCACTTAATAGACCAAGATCATTAGTTACAAGCAAGATGTCATCAACATACAGAAAAAGAAATATAAATTTGCCCCCACTGACCTTCAGATATATACATCAATCAATAGTGTTTTCCTTAAATCCAAAGGACGTAATAGTATCATTGAACTTAAGATACCATTGCCAGAAAGCCTATTTAAGTCCATATATTGATTTCTTAAGTTTACACACCATGTGTTCCTTTCCTTCTTCAATGAACCCCACTGGTTGGTCCATATAAATATCTTCCTCTAAATTCTCATTCAAAAAGGCAGTTTTAACATCCATTTGATGCAACTTAAGATCATAATGAAAAACTAGAGAAAATGTTTCCTTATAATCAATGCCATTTTTTTAAGTAAAACCTTTAGCAACAAGTCAAGCCTTGTGTCGTTCAATATTGCCATGAGAGTCACGCTTAGTCTTAAAGACCCATTTATACCCAACTGTCTTGCATCCTTCAGGCAATTCCACAATATCCCATACACCATTTTGTGCCATTGATTTAAGCTCATATTTCATAGCATCTAACCATTTTCTTGAATCATCACCATTAATGGCTTCTAAAAATGAAACTAGATCATTATCAATGCTTAAGTCATTTTCTGACTCTTGTAGATAAATCACGTAGTCATTCAAAATAGTAGATCTCCTTTCTCTTTGAGATCTCCTTAATACTATTTCTTGTGATTGTTCTACTATAGGTTCATTGTTAACCTCGGGATCATTAATTTGTTGCTCTTCTTGATTGTTGTGTGGTTCAACAGTATAAGGAACAAAAATTCTTGAAGTAGAAGCACTAGTTAAAGGAACTTGTACTCTAACTTCCTTAATCTCCACAATTTGTGAAGCTTCACTCCCACTGGTTTCACCATTCTCAATGAACCTAGTATTTTCAGTTTCAACAATTCTTGTACTATGGGTAGGACAATAAAATATATACCCTTTTGATTTTACTAGATAACCAATGAAATATCCACTGATTGTTCTTGCATCCAATTTTTTTTCTTACGGATTATATATTCTAATTTTTGCCTGACAACTCTAAACATGTAGGTGTCTCAAACTGGGTTTCCTACCTGCACATAGTTCAAAAGGTGTCTTTTGAACTGTCTTACTAGGAACTTTGTTCAACAAATACATGACAATTTTTAAAGCATACATCCACAATGATACAGGTAAAGATGAATTACTTAACATGCTCCTAACGATATCCATTAAGGTTCGATTACTTGTTTCTGACACACCATTTTGTTGTGGTGTACCTGACATTGTGTATTAAACACAAATACCACACCTTTCAAGGAACTTAGCAAATGGACCAGGATGTTGTCCACTTTCACTATATTTTCCATAATACTCACCACCTCTATCTGATATGACAATTTTCACCTTTTTGTCTAATTGTCTTTCCACTTCATTTATAAAAATTTCTAAGGCATCCACTGCTTGAGATTTCTCATGCAGTAAATAGACATACCCATAATGTGAAAAATCATCAATAAAAGTGATAAATTGTTTTTCTTTATTGAAAGAATTTACATCAAAAGGTCCACATATATCAGTGTGTATAATTTCAAGAAGTTGAGTGCTTCTTGTGGCTTCTTTCTTTGTGTGTTTTGTTTGTTTGCCTTTAATACAATCCACACATACTGAATGAAGTGGTTTCCTTGATTCTTAAGTCTGGTTTCCTCCTGAACTAACATACTATGTAATTCATGCACATTCCATTTGTCTTTCATGGTATTATAGTTCATTTGGAAGGGGCTATACTCAGACGATAATGAGTTCAAAATGAATCACACAAGGAAATTTTCATTCACCACCATTTCAAGAGACTTAAGTTTTGCTGCAATATTTGTCATCTCAATGACATGTTCATGTATAGTACGAGAACCATCCAACTTCATGGTGGTTAAAGTACTAATTAATGTCTCAGCAAGAGACTTATCAGCAGTTTAGGAGCACTCTTCCACAGATTTCGTAAATTCTTTTGCACTTTCAGTTTTGGGAAGAGCAGACTTAATGTTATTTGTTATGCTTATGTGCATAAGCATCAAACAAATTTTGTTTGACTTTTCCCAGGCCTTATAATGGGTTTTCTCTTCATTGTTACTAGCATCAGTAATAGTAGCAGGTTTTTCAACTTGAAGAGCCAAATCAAGATCCAACACACCTAAGTGAAATTGGACTTGTTCGCTTCAATCAGAGAAATTTAACCCATTAAAAACCGGAACAAACATACCAAGAGAATGCAAAGATACAGGAAGGGATGCTTCAATTAACACATGCTTAACATTAATACTTTGAGTCATAAATTAAACATACAATACAGATTCAAACAACAAATAAACATTCTATGTATACTAATGTTCTTCTTTGGGTGATACATTAATACACAAAAAAACATACCGATGCTAATAATTTTAAAATTATTTAGTAAGGCATATTCATTAATTAGAAATACTTATTATCTTTGGATATATAAATAAAACTAATAATGCATACATACTACCAACATTCATATTCATAAATTATAAGAACAACTAATCAACCTTTGGGTGATCCATAAATGTCTTATAATAATGAACTTCAATTAACCCATCAACCAATAATCTATAATTTAGCATCCATTCTATGGGTAATTGAAATAAAATTGTGTCTAATTTGGAATTAAACAAAACATAAAGATTTGACCACTTTGGTGATTACAAATTTATCATACATTTAATCCAAATTACTACAATTCATTTACTTGATCCAATTTTGAATAACAATTTTTTTTTATTTCCAAAATCAAATTTTGTAGGCATTCCTAATATGGGGTAACAATATATTACATTCATCATATGAAGGCATTCGGCATATTTTCATTTCAAATTGTAGTAAATTTAAGATCAATTTTTGAATTGAAATTGACATAAGAGAAAGATGTTGAATTTCAATTCAAGACATTCAAAAATTGGATTCAGGGCATTCCAAACTCAAAAACAATTATAATATGCACAACAGAAAACAAAAATGGTTTGAATAATTTTTCAATTGGAATCAGATTCATACAATGTGTGGAAGAAACATCATTCATGGAGAATCATAAATCCAATAACCTAATGCTCTGATACCACATGTTAGTTATAGATTTCATACATTTATATTCAATGAATCTATTACATATTGTAAGGATCTTAGAATCTATGATTCCCTCATACAGTTTGAAAGTAAGTAGAATTTACCTTAATCCATGAAAGACATAAGTTCTTCAATCTTTTTTGTCTCAATCTATCTTTTTCATTCTTTTATTTTCCTCTCACGTTCTTGATAGATAATTAGAGGACAAAAAACTCTTATCGCAGAGATAGAACCCTTTGCCTTTTTATTAATAAACTTCTATCAAGTTAGTTATCAGAAGTTTATTAACTTCCCATAAGTTTATTAACTTCTCGTATTTGCCAATAGGTCTCTTTATTTTATTAAATCAAGTTTAGGCCCTTAATTTACATGAGTCACATTATCGTATTATTTAATATTTTTTCTAACACAACAATCATCATAATCGATACAACTACAGTCATTCAATCAATGACTCTTAATAGCCATTACACTCTAAGAGAAACGACAATGTCGTTGCTCTCTATTTATGTGGTGAACCTCTCATAAATTGATAAATAAATAAATTAGATTCATTTATGTTTTTTCATAAACATTATTGGTATGAAATATTCATATGCTTAGATACATGTATTTAACTAATGGCAGGAATTCATCAACATTCATAAGGAGAATCTAGCTTTATGTCCAATGGAAATCTCCTTCAAAAGGTTGGTAATGCTAAAATACTGACGGAGCAGTGAAATGAATTGGTAGTATTTTAGGTTGTGGTGGCCTAATAAGAGACAACAATGGTCATTGGAAGGGTGGGTTTGTGAAATGCATAGGGAGATCTTATGTGTTTGTAGTTGAGCTTTCGGGAGTTTTGCTTGGATTGAAGCTAGCACTCCAGTCAAATATGCAAAATATAGTTTTGCAGATTGATTCTAAAGCAACTGTTATTGCTATTAAGAGGAATAAATTGAGATTCATATTCATCATAGATATATCATACATATAGAGAAGGCAATTATTGTGCTAACCAGCTTGATGATCTTGTTCAGTGGTTGTAGAACAAATACTAGTATTTGATATAGAAAGAACTTAAATTGTCCACCCAATATTTGTTCCAACAAATACAAAATTGTCTGGCTTCATTTCTTAATTGTCCACTAAGTATTCATTTTATTTTCTTAAGAGTGCGTTTGGATAGATAATTTTAATTGAGGAAAGTAATTTATTAGAGAATTTGAATTTCTGTAATATAGAATTCATTGTTTGGATATTTTTTTGTGAAATTTAAAATTTTGGAATTTTAAAACAGAATTTTAAACAACTAAAAATTTGGAATTTCAATTTCCTTCTAAAAAAATGAGAAATTGAAATTTTTTTCTTACAATCTTCTCCAAGAAACACCGTCTGAGCTCGTGCAATATCGATCGGATGTGAGCGTAGAGGAACACGTATAACTAACACACCAATCATATTTTTTTTTTCATTCATTTTTTTCACCCTCATAACTTTAATTTTTTTTATCCAAACATAAAATTTTAAAAATAAAAGAATTTCAATTGAAGTATTTGAAATTCTTAGAATTTAAAATTCTTCAGAATTTTAAATTTTCCCATCCAAACACACTCTAATTGAATACAACAAATTATCATTTCTGAAGTTAACCAAATACAGAATGATCAAGATCAATCAATGGAGTAGTCAAGTCTATTTTAATTTGTCAAACCAATTAAGAATTAGCAAACAATGAAGTGGTGCAACATGCACCCGTAACTTCAATTATTTTATCTTTTTTTTCAATTTTTTGTTTATTGGTTGCCGAAATCCTCAAGTTAGGTAGTGTCCGGTTGCAATCAAATGAGAATAAAGAAAGTCTCTTGATAAAAAGGAAAGAAATTGAAACTTTCTTCTTTTTGTTACGGTTGAAGGAGGAGAAATAAACAATAAATTTTTGTACGAATGAGGTGAGATTCATGGGCTTTTATTTCTTCACAAAATTGAGCGAATTTGTGAAGAAAGAAACACAAAGCGATTTTCCCGAAACTATCCTAGTGTGTGCAAAGCAGAGAACACAAGGACAAAAAAGAAAGTACAAGCGTAAATAAAAAATTCACACAAGAGTAAAAGAGAAATTTAAATCACTTTAATTCAAGTCTTTCTACTCATTTTGGCTCTCTTTTATCAAATACCAAATAACCCCACTTTGATTTATTTTCTTTCCTTTTTTATTTCTCCACAACGGAACACAATCTTATAGACTTATAGTCATTAATTAGCAAAAAAAAATATTCTTGGTGTCAAATCAAACTTTATGCAAAGATGAATTGCCAATTATACCGCGTGTTTTCTATTACATATTTTTTTTAAAACCATTTTTTAGCACGTGATGTAGACTAGACCCAATTACAATATTCAAGCTCAGCAAATGATAATGAACATTGAGTATAAAATATCATATAGATAGGTAATTGCAAATTAATGATATTAATTTGCTTGATTCTTTCATTTGGTATGCCTGATTAGAATAGCAGCTTTTTAGATATTTGTGGTTTGTAAATTAACAAGCTAGCTAGGTAACGGAAACTTCGATATATGTTAATGAGCTCCCCACTAATCCTAAAAGAAAAGATTGAGTTGAGCATTCAAGCAACCGCAGCCGATAAGTGAGTTCCAAGATTGATAGTGGTAATATGCTTTATAGGACCACAAAAAGTTGAAGGAAAGAAATTGATTATCAAATTGTATATCTAAGCATAAAGCATGTATATGATTTTATATCACCTATAAAATATCCAATTATTATTTTTTGTAAAGTTTAAAAACCTTCTCCTTGTTATTGTTTGTAGAATTTTAACCGGAAAGGTTGGAGAAAATGTATACTTGAAGGAAAATGCAATGCTATAGTTCACTAAGCTACATGCTTCTGCGTACATGTGTTTATATACGTCTCATATATTTTATAAGTAAATTATTCAAAATTTCTAAATATCCCCTGCAAACATGTGTACATGAGATTTCCCAAGATGTTTATAGATATTTAAGATACTTGAGCTTACTCAAAATTTAAAAATTCATCTGATCATATTCAAACTATACAAAATTTCTAATTAATATATTATTTAATATATTTATAAAATCTTTGACATGTAAAATTAAAATATGTTATAAATTAAATATTCAAAAAATAAACTAAATAAATATTTTAATTAAAAAGTAAAAGAATGAGACTAGAGATTATAAAACTTATAAATATTGTAGAATTGATGGTTTTATTTGCATACATAATTTTTTTTATATAATTATTTGAATGGGCAAGTTACATACAAATAAAGAATATAAAAATGGATAGTTTTTTTAAAATTTAATCCTTTATCAATGTATGATTTTTAAAGGTGTTCCTATAAAGAATTTAATGCGTATGCCCTAATAATATAAAATACTTTTATATTTTTATTCAATCACAAATAATTATTAATATGACATTTAAAATACATTTTTTATGTCTATTTATAAGATCTATTTTATATTTTTATTCAATCACAAATAATTATTAATATGGCATTTAAAATACTTTTTTCATGTCTATTTATAAGATCTAATTACTTAATTTATCAAGATTAAAAAAATAGTTAGTTCAGTTGATATCAATAAATTTATTTTAAATTCGTAATTTTTTAAAAAATAATATTTATAATTAATATTTATCTTTTTTTAACTATTTATCAATATATTTATTCTCTTCTTTAAATTAAGAATATTTATAGTTTAAAAATAATTAATATAAAAAGTATAATCTTATGAAAAAAACAAACATTATTTTAAATCTAAATATTTATATATAAGAATAAAGATAATTATTATCATAAAAATTAACAAATTTATTATATATTATGAATTTATAATGATATAAAATTATTTACACTTTTTAGAAACCTTTTTCTCTGCTATAAATATAATAAAAACATGTGTTCATTTATCACATTATTATGCATCCTTCCTGACTCCTCATTTTATTATTTTTTGTTTATCACAATTCTCCAAGAGGAGATGGGTGAAATGAAACAATGATAAGAACAAAACCAACAATATAAAGAAGTATAAAGAAGGCTGTCTCTGACAGCTTACACAGAATATTCCACGAAAAATTCGAACGTCCACTTTCATACACACATGCTACAAAATAAATTATAAATTATACATTTTAAATTGTGCCCAAAAATATTAGGCCTTTTCTTTTATAACTAGAACTCCAGGCAGCTCCTCAATTTATTAACATCCATACTAATAGTAATAGACATCTTTAATTGTAAAATAGTTTGAATTAGATAATTTTTAATTTTAATGTTATTTTTATTTTTAGAAAAAATATTAAACAAACTATAATATAATTTAAAATATTTCATATCTCATCTAAAACTCATTATATAGTTAATAATAGCCTTCAAATATATACTATCAAAAATAAAATTTCACAACTTAATAATTATATTTATATAATTTTACTCAAATAATTAATACAATTTTTTCCTTAATTTTTTTACAAATAAGTATAAATCATGTAAACATATAAGAAATGCAAATACAAACATGTCACATTATAAATTTATAAACAAAATTATAATAAGTTGAATTTGGGTTGTACTAAATCAATCTTCAAAATCAAATATAAAATTTGACTAGTCCGATAAAAAATATTTTTTTGAGGTGTTCAGTTGTGATTTTGTCTATCAATTTTTATTAGATTGGATTGATATGTGAATACCTTTAATTTTTAATTTTAAGACATTGGTTAAAAAAATAAAATGAGATTTTTTTATTAAAACTATTTATTAAATTAAAATATATACTATTAAGTATTTGTTATTATTTTTAGTATAATTTTAATAAATAGTATTAACTTAAGAATAATTAAAAATATAATATTTTAATATTTAATACTATTCATGTATTCTACTTGGTTATTAGTAAAAATTATGAATTCTTTAATTATTTAAGGATAAGATAACAACTAAAAAGAGTATTTGATTTAATAAAAAAACTAAACATTTAATAAATTAATTAAATACTTCTAATGTTTTTGCTTTATTATTTTTTACTTTTAAAAGAAAATTTTGTTTTTGTTTGTCTATTTATTTAAAAGTTTTTTTGAGCCAAATTATTAATTATTAATTTTTGAATCTGTACATGGACAAGTAGTAACATTCATTACCGAAACATGTATTAAAAGATTCTCTGAGCGTTTATTTAGGGCAGTGTGTGGCACTACGTTCCATAATTTGGTAATGTAAAGTCAGATGGTCGGTCAGTTTAAGACAATCAATTCAAATTCAATTATTACTAGTATTGCCTATGATAACAAAACCTAAGCTTCAAAGAGAAAATAAATTTCAATTTTCTTTCTACATTTAGTTTTATAGATTTTGAAATTTGAATAAAGTCTAGCAACCAACCAAACACGGCCTTAAGATGGAAAGGGAAAAAAAATGCACGCCAGAACGCTCCTTTGAGAATAAAACTAATGACGTGTCTGACAAAAACAGTGTCCCCTGACCCATTACATTCGAAAATGACTGAATCATTTTTCCATTTGTAGAGAAAAAAAACAAAACAATAATCATTTTTATTTGAATAAGGGATGTATATTTTTAACGGAACGTTAACAATGTCATAAAATAATTTTAAAAAATATATATTTATTGTATTAAAATAAAAAATATTTGATATATTAATATTATATAAAATACATTAAAGATTATTTAACTAATATTTTAATTTAATTAATTAAATGCAATGTTAATGTATTTTTTTATTGTCATTCAATTATAGGTTATTATGTATGACAAGTTCTTAGTTTTTTTATAATAATTATTTTAAAACTCATGTAAAATGATTTTTGTTTGATTAATAAAGTAAAATACTTTATTCTAACAATGCATAAAAATTAATAATTTAATATATTTGGCATATTTTTTTTAGTAAAACACATAATTTAACAATATTTAAAACAAATGTCTAACTAATCTGCTTGCCATTTTTTTTATGAAAGGAAATAACGCAGCTTTCATTTATTTGCTGTAATTTACAAAAATGGGAGGACAAGAGTTGATATGGTGTTTTTTTTTTGTTTTTAAAATTAGAGTTAATATGGTATTAAAATCCAAAAATCTCACATTTTTTATATTTTTTTTCCTTATAGGAAAGTAAGACATGGGAGCCGGGAGGGAGTGAGAAAAACAAATGTGGATTCGATAATAAATTATTATTATTATTATTATTTATTTGAATGTTCATTTTCTTTATTTAAAATTAGAACGATTGTTTTTTCTTGTTACGAAAAATATTATTTTTAATAATTATAGCTTTCTTTTTCCATTTATATAAAATACTTTTCCATGATAATCTTGCCATTATTTTTTAAAGTTTCTTTAAGGAAATAATTAACTTTAATATGGAAAATATTTTAATTTAAATGCAAAGTATTTTATTCTTTCATTTAATAAAAATTTGTCATATATAGACAATACATAGAATTTTATAATAATTAATTTAAAATAAATACTCAAAATATTTTTTAATTAATTAATAATATAAATTCTATTTAAAAATTGTTTTTATAACCACGTCATGGCTTAGGATAAGGAAACTTATTCTAAGAACATTCAAATATAAAATATAATCTATTTTTCTTACATGATCCCATTTGTTGTTTGGAGATCACCAGACTCGTATCGCAAGCAATTAAGGTCGTTGACTAAGAATTAGATGCTTATCTAGCAGCATCCTAAAAGGGTTGGCCTGCATATGAGGGAATCCATTGTTGCTGAACAACGAAGGAGTACAATACTTAATTTTGAATTAAATAATACTATCTAAAATATTAAATTCTAGTATCAGAATCTTCTTTATACTACTTTTTTTTTTGTTGCTATATATATATATATTAATTGAAAAATTAGTTCTAAAAAAACTATTACAGTGTATAATATTTTTTTTAAATACTGAAGGAATGAATGATTAGTATGTGTCCATGTTGAGGCAGAGAGAGCGTAATCATAAAGTCCGTCCGAAACAAAAAGTCCCTCCCTCCCTCCCACCATGCTTCACTCCCGAAACGGCTCATAATTCATAAACAACGTTTCATCATTAATACGGTGCCGTTTCGAAGATGTTCAATAACATAGAGCCACGTGGTTGGCGACAAGCTAAGACATGACTACGCGGTTTCGCTGTTATCTTTGTTCCACGCGACACATGAGCCTGCTCCGTCGCCCCTCCCTCCCCCTCTCATGGAAGAAGGAACCTGAAACCCTCACATAGAGAAGAAAAACAAGCCCAACACCACGCCATCCACGATCTCATCCTTAAACTGTGTTTTGTGGGTTTGTTTGTACTTGGTACGAGAATCTGGTCCTCATAAATTTGAATCCGGGGTGCGGATCTCTGTTCCGTTCCTTCGAGATCCACGGTCCCTCCCTCCCATCATGATGATGTCTTCCGGGACATCCTCGTACTGGTGCTACCGCTGCAGCCGCTTCGTTCGCGTCTGGCCCCACCACACCATCGTCTGTCCCGACTGCGACGGCGGCTTCATCGAAGAAATCGAACACCCGCCCCGCTCCGTCCACCTCGACCCCCGCCGCCGCCAACGCTTCCCCGCCGCCGCCATGTACATGATCGGCCAGCGCCCTTCCTCGGACCACCCCTCCCGCCCCGCTGCCCTCCGCCGCACCCGCCGCAACGGCGGCGACCGCTCCCCCTTCAACCCCGTCATCGTCCTCCGCGGCGGCGCAGCCACCGCGGAGGATGAAAGTCGCGGCTTTGAACTCTTCTACGACGACGGCGCCGGCTCCGGCCTCCGACCCTTACCACCTAGCATGTCAGAGTTTCTCCTCGGATCTGGCTTCGACAGACTCTTGGAACAACTCTCTCAGATTGAGATCAACGGTATTGGACGGTACGAGCACCCTCCTGCTTCAAAAGCAGCCATTGATTCATTACCAACCATCGAAATTGATGACACCCATTTAGCCATGGAGTCACACTGCGCGGTTTGTAAGGAAGCTTTCGAATTAGGAACTGCAGTTAGAGAAATGCCATGCAAGCACATATATCATCCTGAATGCATATTACCGTGGCTCGCACTTCACAACTCTTGCCCCGTTTGTCGCCACGAGTTACCCGCTGATACCCCGAATCCAAATCAAAATCAAAATCCGTCTCAAAATGTTGCCTTGAACGAGGAGGAGAATGTGGGGTTGACGATTTGGAGGTTGCCTGGTGGAGGGTTTGCGGTGGGTAGATTCTCCGGTGGGAGAAGAGGTGCTGAGAGAGAGCTTCCTGTGGTTTACACTGAAATGGATGGTGGGTTTAACAATGGGGGGGGTGAGCCGAGGAGGATTTCTTGGTCCAGAGGGAATAGAGGGAGGGAGAGTGGAGGGTTGACTAGGTTTTTCCGCAATCTGTTTGGTTGCTTCAGAGGAAGTAGTACTCAGCGTTCTGCTTCTAGTAGAGAGTCTATGAGGGCGAGTTCCTCTCGTTCTAGTACTATGGATCCTTCGTTGCGGTCTCGGAGGACTTGGTCTATGGATGTAAACAGTGGGATGAGAGCGTGGTAGTAGTAGTAATAGGATCGATGACTGATGAGGGTAAAAGGCTAAAAATCTCAACTTTGTTTCTGGGTTCCTCTGTGTACCGTGTCATTGTCAAAGTGTACATAATGGGATTGATCGATCGAGAGTCGTCGAGGATGCAATGTCTTGTGATTGATTCTCACATTTTCAGGATGTTGGATGGGGAAACCGTTGTGTTAGCAATAGGGGATTGGGGCAGGGAGTGGCATCAACAATGGGAGAAAGTGAAACCAATGGGGAGGAATGAGGTTGAAGGAGGGACTCGGGCCGTGATTGTGAAGTATTATCTTTGGAATTTTTGGGGGGAGGGGGGACATGATGTGATGATGATCATGAACTTCATTTTACTTTGATAATGAACTGAAGCACCTTCGTATTGTTTATTTTGTTCCATGCTTTATCTTTCTCGTCATTGGTATATGATCCTCTAAATTCATGGTGTCGTTATTTGTCATTGGTTTTTACCATACTGCTGCCTTGAATTGATTGTGTTGATGATGATGACTTGTTTAGTTTGATGCTGAGCTATTTTACCTCGCTAAATTTGTATAATTTCCTATTAGCCAATCGATCGATTCTTTGATTCTAAACAAACATTTTGTATGGCTTTACTTGCGTTTGTCTCCCTTCTGGTTTAGTTCGTGTTTCATTGATCATGTAGCAGTTTTTATCTTTTTATGGTCCAAAAATTTATTACTATAGTGCTATTGTAGTTCAAAGTATAAACCACATTCTTGAATTCTTTTCATGGCAATTCTGGGTGAAAAGAACTTGAGATTCGGGAGTCAATAACCCAAGGCAGCTTTAAACTCTAATGGGTGAAACCTTCAACTTTTTTATTCACATTTATTTACAGTACATCAATTTCTTACATGTTTGTATTGGCAAAAAAAAAAAAAAAATAATCAGCCCCACATCTGGTCCTCTTTTCTCTTTCTAAATTGTTTCTATGGTGAGAGGATTTAGGCATCTGAGTGTTTCTCAACCTTTATATGTGCACGACTTGTGATTAGTATAAAATAGCAATAGCAATACTCATGAGTCATGAATCTGCTATCGTACAAATTTACAGGCTTTTAGGATATTTATATCGCATTCTTTTCATATAGATAGTGCTTGCTACCATCTATGAATTCGTACTATTTTGCGTCAAATGAGTAGTTGGCTCTGTATATTTTGAAGATGAAGATTTGCCAATTATCATAAAGGTAGCATGCCAACCAAGTAAACCTACTGACCCTTCCTACCAAGCCAATCAGCTTTGGTCTCTTGCCCTTTTATGCAAGTTAGGACAACTAGTATGCAACCCCCCCTGCATATTAGCTCACTTGTTTCTTAAAGTTACATTTTTTTTTTCACCCACAGACAAGATGTATGGTAATTGTTTTCTTCATCTTTGGTTGTATTTAGTAAAATTAACGGATAAACTAAAAATGAAAAGATAGTTAACAGTTTAAATATGAAAAAAAAAAAGAACTTATTTGATGTGCCAAGAAGCTCATGTTTTTCTTTCTATAGCAGTTCCTGGAAGCCTTTTGCAACGTGCAAACCCGTTACGGTTGTAAGAAAACTATAAATAAACGAATGGACAATCGATATTCATGGGATTGAATGCCATTGTTATAGAGATGGTACTTGTTTTGGCCAAATATGAGTTCCTGAGTTGTACCCGTTTGGACAGCACTATTATTGGCGAAGTTGCATGGTTTCAGTTCTGTTCTGGTGTGGACTGGCCAAAAGGGTTGTCATGTAACTTAATTGGAACCAGAATTTGGTACACATCTTCTCAGAAGTTGAGATTTGAGAGTAAGTGAGAAATGAAAATAATTGCATTTGCTATTGTAAAAAAAGTCTCACATTAGTTAAAGATAAAATTAAGATAAAATATATAAGTGAGGAACAATTTTTACTTTTTGAGTTAATTTTTTGAGATTGAGTTAAACTCAAACTTACATTTTAAGTCATGGAGAGAATATAAATATACTATATGCTTAAACATGTTAAGGAAGATCTTATTAATATTGATTATAATTGAAAAAATATAATTGAAACAAGAAATATCATTAAAAGTGATTAGTCAATTTCTTTAACAAATATTAGTTATAAGTAAAATTGATTGATAGTCTTCATTAATATTATGATGATGATGAAAATAATAATTTAGATTGGATTATTAAAGGATCCGAATCTTTATATGTATGGAATCCTCATTTTCCCAATTATAAGCCGAGAGATGAGCATCAAAATCATACAACAATGACACTAGTTGTGGGCTGTGTATGAGCTGTAATATAATACTACTACTATGATATTGTTATGCTAAAGCAAGTTGCCACGTTTCATGTAAGAACGCTAGTGTCCAAAAACTTATATCATGAAAGATTAAAGTTTAGGAAGTGAGAGTTGCCCTTTTCAAGTTTGGTACACATTATGCAAGTTCCACCAAGGTTTACAACGTATATGTTCTGTCCCTTACGGTGGTGACTGTCACTAATTCAAGAGAGCTACTTGAACCATTCATACCCGGGATTTTTGTTAGTTATTATGATGCTCGAGTTTATGACAACTTTAGCGGTTTTTATTGTATAAACGACAAACGTACCACAATAAAGTTGTAACTTTCCACGTTTGCTTAGGATTTTTCTGTTTGTTTAGATTAACTAGGATGTCAACAGGGATGGGTGTATCCCGGCCATCAATTTTTATTTTTAAAAAAATTATATACAAATTATTTTTTTTGTATAAAAAAATATATGACCATATAATTTATTAATACACTACTACACTTATATGTTAAAGTTTGTCAATTTATTTTTAATTTTTTCCTTGTGTGTTTCTTTGATGCGACTTGCTTGTCAACAATCCACTTCTTGGTTGATTGAGATAAACACTTTGGGCAGATACTTGAGTACGTTAGTTTGGTGGGACAAATGGTTAGTTTACAAGGAGGCTCAAGCTAAGAATCGAAGGCTCATATGCCAGTGTTTTGGTCAACAAGATGGGGTGCTACACCGGTACAAATAGGAGTATTCATGATGTAACGACAAAAACTAAAATCTGTTTTTTTAAGTTAATATTGTTCCATTTTATCAATTGAGTTTACCTCCGTTAACATTCCAAAAATATACATAGCTAAATAACAAAATTTATGAAGTTTAAAATTTTTCATATGTTTATAACCTTAGAATTGTTGACATTCTAATTACTTTATAGGTTTTTCAAGATACTTGGAAAGGGATAAACATAGAATGATATATTCTTTACAATATCATGGATACATTGAAATATTTTAAGTCAGGTGATTGACAAGGGAGATGAGTGTGTGTTCTTTACATTGAAATATCTTTATCTAACAATTATTGTAGCAAGGTCCAATGTTTTTTCAAAGCATGGAACTTGTTATGTATCAATTCCCAATTAATAATATAAGTCAAAGAATGATTAACCATCTTCATCATTTTACTATTTGCCAAGATTAGGTCAAATTGTCTGTTAGCCTGTCTTAATCGGATGTTGCACGCTCACATATATGTAGAAACATATAGTCCATGAAAAATATTGGTTAATAATCACAAATAACCGTGTATACCATAGAGGAACTTATTGATAGAACAATAGTAAACCATTAGATTAGTTAAATCTAAAGTGTTGTAATCCGTATTTTAAAAGGTTACAAAATCACCTTATCTATATTTATTTTCTTAGTTGCCAAAACTATATTCCCAGGTTCTCTAAGAGGAAGTATTAATAAAAATTCACCTATCTAAATAACCAAAAAAGAAATTAAAATATTCTAAATTAAGAGCTAAGTTGACTAAGTTTAAGAATTGTATCCTCGTGTCACTTTAGTAACAAAATATTTATAAGAAAATAGATAACTTTCAAGACATGATGTAAGGGTGGTGTTTGCTTAACCAACGAGTTTGAATGGCCACCTTGATTATTATTTATAGGTATTGTGGACAAAACAATACCTAAACCTGGGAGATAAGCACTTGCACAAATATGAAGAGTATCATTGATGTATTTTTTAATTTATAATATATAATTATATGTTAATTTGTTTTAATGTATTTTTTTTTTGTTGGTCTTGAAGAGTATAATCTCATAATACCCAAATTTCTAATGATTTTGTTAGCATTAAATTTAAAAATGATTATTGTCTCACACTGCAAGACAGCTTAAACCTGGCTCATTCATAATTTTTAGTATGTTACAAAAGCACTAAATATTTCTTCGCTAGATTTAGATTCTAGCTAGACTGCTAGAGCTTGTGCTGTATCTTTGTTTCAACCTGGATCTGCCCTAGGGATTTGGTCACACTTTGATAATTTGTTTGTTGAATTGAAGATGATAATTTTGTCGGCTCCTTGGCAATATATTCATGCTTCTATATATGTAATTAAGATGCTATTTATGTACTTCTCATTAGACAATCATTTTCTTATTATTAAGTTTGTAACACATAAAAAAAAGATGGGAAATATAGTAACGAAATTAATCTTCAAAATGGCCAGATTACGTAGCCAAATTGGCTGCCTGTAAGCCTCTTACTCTTAGCATGATTAGAGCAATCATAGAGATTAATAGTCAATGAATGAGAACTGGAAATAGGACTAATAGTTAGTAGTATAGTAACAAGTTTTATGTATATTCAGGATGGCCCCTTTTGGACTACCATCTTTAGAAAGAGAATAACATCAATTAGCTTTTTCGGGAATTAATTAATTAAACCCCGTTGGGATTGCCAAGAATCAACTTGCGTCACTCTCTCTGCATGCTGTTTATCTTGATTGAGAAATTGTAACGAATCCGTTTAGTTCCTTCTTCTGAGGCAAATTTAGCAAACATTTGTTATGCAGCAGACCAGGGCCTGATGAATATTAATTTATCAATTATATCATGCGTAAATATCATAAAAATTTCAAGTGGGAAGTGCAGCCCTTTTTCTTCTATATATGAAGACATAAATTAGGAGAACAGAATAAGATATCAACATATTCAATTGACCAATAATTAAAAGGAAGGGTAGTTTTCTATCATTTTAAATATTGAAAGGCATAAAGAGAGTCAGATTAGAATATTAATACCAAATCCTTGATTGAAAAACAAATTAGATAGCATTCTCTCAATTTGATTTGTTTGTGACACCCGTACATTAGCGGGATGTCATTAATTATGTGCAAATTTCAAAGGAAAGACTAAAGTAGGAGTTGCTCTAATTCAAATTTGATTGTTTTGGATGGTCCCTAATCTTAGTCTTAAGGAAGCTGGAAGAGACTTAGATAAGTAAAATGGACAAGAAATGATCCCTCATAAGTGGCGTGTACGTATTTCGGCCAGGATGGCAACATTGAGAGGAACAAGTGAGAAATCTTTTTGCTGTAATGACCATTTTGGATTTTAGTTGATACATTCTTTTCATAAGGTTTAGTAAATCAAACAATTTGTTAAAAGAAAAAAACTGATATTGCTATAGGCTACTCATATATGTAATAAAAAGGATGATCCTGCGAAACTTTGATAGGAAAGAAAAGAATGAAACAGAATCGATACTGCAATATTACTTAACTCTATGATTAATGTACCGAAATTTTAGTGCTGTGAAGTATGGAAAAGATTAGATTAAATGTACACAGTTCTACTCTTAAAGGGAAAAGTCGATGTCGCCATTAAAATTTATAACTAAACAGGCCAATTTAGTCAAAGATACCAGGTTCACCCTCTAAACCTCACATGAAGAGACTAGTAAACTAAAATTCAACTTAATATTTTTTTCGAAGCAATCAACTTAATGGTTTATGACTAGAGACAATTATATAACCAAATCTTACTGAAAACATATATAATTGCTAACATCAATAGATTATCACCAACTACTAATATACAAGAAACACCCTGTTTGCTAACCTATGAAAGAAAAGTCCAAATCAAGTTGAACTATTTCACATTACACTGAAGTGACTGAAACAGAAAAATTATAGAACATATAGTCATCTTAGCTGCCAGCTCTCTCACAAATTACCGTGGCTAAGATTAGCGTATCTATCTACTTTTTAAATAATTGTTTAATAATATACTTAGGCTGATAGGTGTCTCAATCTACATGCAAACATACACCAATTTTAAATAGAGTGAACGGATAATAAATATGCCAGCTCATTACCTCCAAACACAAACCTTTTCTCTCTCTGTTTTCCTAAAACTTCTGTACTTTATGTCCATGATTATCTACTTCGGATATTTAAGTAATAAAAAAAAAATTACATCTAAATATAATTAAATATTAATTAATTTTTATCTCATGATAATATTTTATTATGTCATTTATTTAATAAAATTTTGTTTCTCGTAAATTATTTATTCATATTCTATAAGTACCATTAGAAAAAAAATTAATTTTTTTTTTAAAAATTAAATGTTATTAACTGAATTTGTTAATTTATGTGTGGAGAGTTAAATTTACTTAATATAGTTGGGAGGAATAACTACCTTCTAAAGTGATACTTTTTTAAACTAATAAAAAACATTAACTTTATCGTCCTTCTTTCTCTTTAGCTCACCTTTAAACAAGAGAATTAATCAACGAGCATGAGAGTGACAGTGTTATAAAATGCACTTTCCGGCCAAGCATAATACAATGAAAATAACAACAGACACACACCCCCTTCCCCATTAAAATTCGAAAGCTCCAATTCATAGTAAACCAAACCAATAGAACACACACAAATCCAACATGTCCTCCATTCTCCTCCTTCTTCTTCTTCCTCCAAATCCAAACCACTTATTCTCTCTCCTCTTCCTCCCAAACCCCTCTCATATTCCCACACCACCATCCTCCACACGTAAGATCTCATTCCACCACAACGTAACCTTAACCGTTTCACTAACCGTAGGCACGCCCCCACAGAGCGTTACCATGGTCCTCCATACAAGCAGCGAACTCTCCGGGCTCCACTGCAAAATACACCAAAACATTCACTCAATCTTCACCCCACACCTCCACACCATGCATGTCTGCCATGCCACCGTCTCCTACGCTGACGCCACCTCCCTAGAGGGCAGCCTCGCCGCCGAAACGTTCGCCATGTCCGGGTCGGGTCAACCCGGAATTATATTCGTGTGCATGGATTCCGGGTTCAGCTCCAACGCAAACGAGGACTCCAAAATAACCGAGTTAATGGGCATGAACCGCGGGTCGCTCTCGTTCGTGACCCAAATGGGGTTTCCGAAATTCTCGTACAGCATCTCCGGCAAAGACGCTTCCGGCGTGTTACTCTTCGGCGACGCCACGTTCAAGTACACGCCTTTGGTTTAAATGTTTGGTTACAATTGAAATTGTTTCGATGGACATTTTATTGCTTGCAGATTCAATAAATGAAAATAAAAATAAGGATTTTGATTATTTTATAAAAATATTTTTGTTTCAAAAGTTATTTTTCACCTTATGCTGGTACTAGCTTTGTTCTTACTTGTTAGTGACACATGCAATTTGGTGAGATGTCATGTGATAATGATGTTTATTTGGGAAGTTCTCATTTTGGTCAATCTGTACATGTATGTGAAGGCAGAATCTAGCTTCTTTGCTGTTTTTTTTTAATATTGTCCATGTGCTATCTTATTAAAATAACAATATATTAATATTTAATGATGATATTTAATTTTAAAAACTATTATTTATCTTATCATTTGTAGTTGACGTGTCTTTCAAATGTTCACACGTGTTAGCCAACATTATTTATTAATGGTCGTCTAATTGTGGTCTAGGAGATCAACATTGAGTGATTTTAATAAATACGAGGACAAAATTTGTAAATTAATTTATGGGGAGATAACATCCGAAATTAGAAACAAAATGGGAAATCAAAATTACAATTTTACCTTAAAGTCGAAGGAATCATGCTTTCCAAATTGAAATATAGTGGTACAATTTTGAGAATTCATTATTTTAATGCAGAAGTGCTTTGGTTGTGAAAAGGGATTCTTAGCTTACGGATTTTCCTAGGTTAAGAGTTTATCTTAATTTAAAGTAGGTTAAAATACATTATTAGTTCTTATAATTTAATATTTTTTGTTTTTTTTAAATTACTTTTTTATTTTTAATTATTACAATTTTTTTCTTTTTTTTTAAATATTTTAGATGATATTTTATATTGTGAAAAAAAATTAAAATATTATAAAAATGAAAATCAAAACAAAAAGATTAAACATAAAAAATAATTTTACAAAAAAAAAATATCAATGTTTAGTTTTGTGTTTGAGGCGTCTAATTCCTTTTGTTCTATTTTGGTTTGATTGCGTTTTGCGCGCCTTGAATGGTTGACTGATTTTGGCTTGTTGCCGGTTTTATTATTACTGTAACCATTATATAAAAATAAGTTTACTGAATTAAGGTTTAATTTTTTTCATTTATTTGTATACTTGAATAATCTTTATGTTTTAGTTTCTTTATTTAAAAATTATTCGTTTTAATTCTTACGTGTACACTCTATAATCTGTTGTGGTCACTGTCATTGAAAATTATAGTTACTAAAATATATTTAAAATTTTATGTGTAGGTATAAAAATAAGTTAAGAAATGTATGTGTAAGAATTAAAATAAATAATTTTTAGGTGTAAGAACTAAAACATAAAAATTATACAAAGACTAAAGACTAAATGAGTAAATAAAAAGTGGTTTTTAAAGTAATTTACTTAAATTTGCCTTTAAAAAAGTAATTTACTTAATTTTTTTATTATAGTAAAGTATTGAAAGATATAAAAATATTTATAATGATTAATTAATTAGATACTTTATCGAATAAATTAAATAACTGTGTAATACTAATGAAAAAAAATTACAGTATTAAAAATGTGTAAGAATTAAAATAAATGGTTATATTAAAGGAAAATTAATAAACTAAGAACTGTAATATCAAATGAGGTAATAAATTATTTAACAAAAAGTTGTTTACTTGTTTGACAAATTAATTTAACACGACATTTTATAATTAATTACTCATTGTATTTCAAATTTCATGTCGTTTACATGTCATTTTATAATCTTCATAGTCATTCTCAATTTTATATTTTTCACTTTTGTATTCGTTTACACCAATGTCTCCACTCATAATCTCTTTGAAGGTCTGTCAGTCTGTGCATTAATAATATCGTATTAAAAGTTTGCGATAATAATATATAATATCTATTTTTATATTTAATACAATAAAAAATTGAGATAATATTATATACTATCTATTTTTATATTCAATGCAATATTATTATTGTTTTGGAGCTGTATACTATATTACTTGTTATTATGTTAGTTTTATTCATTTAATATTTTAATTTTAATCTATTAAGTTTATGAAACTTTTGAATTAATTAAAGTTTGAACTTTTCAATTAAACAGTTATTTAAAATCTTTAATTTGACTTATTTAATAAATGAATCAGTTTCTTAAATTTTCAATAAGTATTTTGACCTATTTCTAGTCTTAATCCTATAATAAAAATGCAGTTAGTAAGAAAATTATTTTTTATACGAGGATAAAAGTAAAAAAAAAAAATCATAGTTTTAAAATTATAGATAAAATAGGTATGGTTAAAAGTTATTTATTGTTATATGATTATCTTGAGAGTGAATTTTTATCCTTCTCTATGTATTTTGTTTAGAGATTTGTAGTTATTGTGTAAAATATAACGCATTGTTTTTACCTATTAGATTACTTATTTTATCTTATAGTATTTTTCTCGTTATTTTATCGCTGTAATTTGTAGTAGCAGAGGAATGGACGTATATGCTTGAGGATTACCGCACACCACACACAGACTTGACCTCTTTTTTGTTTAACAAAAATCTAAAAGAAACGAAGAAACAAAGAAAAAAAGAAAAACTATATCAGCGATTCTCGTGATCTTCGGCCTCGAATCGAGAGGTAAAAGACCCAACTCCGCCTCTGTTTTTGTGATCGAAAACCATAAAAAAGTTGTTTCCGATCACTGCCTTAATCGGATTCAGCTGTTGTTCCTCCTCCTCAATTTCGGTAACCACCTCTCTCTGTAATTCTCCACGCAATTCCATTTTCATCACCTGAAATGTTCCGCCAATGTATGTTGTGAATTTGTTATCTCTATTTTTATAATAGTTATGATGATTAAGCGTTTCTTTGTTGTTTCTTTTCGATTTAACGTGATTTCGGGATTGAGCTAGGGTTTTTTGTTTGACTTTGTTGGAGGATATGCGTTTGGCTGACACCTTGATTTGTGTATCTCCATTGGATTAGAATCTTGCAAATTGTGTAATCTTCTGTAATGCTTCAAGTGATTTGCATCAAGGTTCTGGTGTTTGGTGTGTTCCTAAGGAAAATGGATTTTGGTTAGTGACAGCTAAGTTTTTGATTCTGTTGTCAATTTATGTTATCTGTTATTGGAGCTGGATGGATGGCTTCATTTTGTCAAGGAAAAAAAAGCCACTTAGAAATTATAATTGATGAATTCTGTTGTTCTTTTACTTAAGTCTAAAACAGGGACCAATTTATTTTTCTAGCTGTTGTGTCAAACATTTGGGATCCATATATTTTTGCGAATGCTCCATGCACTGAATGAACAGAATAACGGAAATATATTTTATGATCATGTTCTATGTGAGAGTGAAACAACTTGAAATGTTCATGGATTACTTTGATTGTATTAGTTGTTGTGCTTTAGCTAATTATTTGTCGTTAAGGTAGACACAGATTTAATCCTTTATTACTCCTTTGTGGTAATGTTATTTTTATGAAGATTTTTTATGAGTGATAATATTTTACAGTATTGGATGATTTTAAAGATGATCCCGGTAGGCTTTGAATGTGGTATGTTGGATACTGTCTTTCTATCTATTTTGGTTTGTTGGATTCAGTCTCTTTATATAATTATATTGTATTCTTGGAAATTTATCCAATTTTCCCTCTTTGTATCCAATTGAGCTTCATACTCAAGCATTTATCCGTTATTGATTTCTTGTCTACTGACTATGATTTTATTTGATATTTCAGAATATTGAAAGGCTTTAGTTGTTGATTTTGGTCAAGTCTCTAGTCAACCTGTGAATTTTTTATTCAAGTTTAAAAATATATAGAGCAATGAGTTTTGTTTTTCGAGGAACAAGAGCAGATATTGAAAATGGGTTTCCAGGATTTATACCTGAGAGGCGAGCATTGGTATGTACTTTTTGTACACCTGCATTTGCATAATTGTTTTGGCACTGGCAGAGCTGACGTATGCAATTCTTTATTGTTTGTGTTTTCTTGTTCCATGAATAAAAGCATCATCCTATGTTTAGTATATTTAATAACATCAACTGAAACTTTATACCGATTCCAATATTTTATTCAGCGCGTTCATGCAACACGTCCTAGTAATTCCAATTCACTCACTTTTCTCGTGACAGGTATTAATGTTCTCATATTATGCTTGTTTTAACCACATTTTGTGAATGTGTTTTTTCCTTCCTTTATATTGCATCAAGGTCCCATTTACGCCTTACTGCTTATATGTTTCAGTTCTTCTGTTATTCATGATACTGAACTCTCACCAGATGTCCCCAAACTTTCTGGTAAGGTCTTGTAGTATGTAAAGCAGACATGCAAGTTTTTTTATGAAAATAATGACATTTAATTTATTCTAGTGGTTTATAAGGTTTTATCTCTATTTGTAGCTCTGGCTGGTGCTTGGTGTTTTCTTGATGGCAACAATGTTGAGGATGTATGCAACATGTCAACAGCTTCAAGCACAGGCCCAAGCTCATGCAGCTGCAGCCAGTGGCATTCTTGGCCACACAGAATTGAGGTTGCATATGCCACCATCAATAGCTCTTGCAAGCCGAGGGCGTCTGCAGGGTCTCAGACTTCAACTTGCACTTCTTGATCGGGAGTTTGATGATCTAGGTTTGTAGTTCTTTTCAGTTTTTGATGTAAATTCATACTTTGCTACCCATGAAGAAAATGAATTCTGATAGTTAATTTAGCTTTAGTCTCTTCAGATGTGTCATAATATATTCATATACAGATTTTTCTTTCCAATTTCAGATTATGAAACTTTAAGAGCTCTGGATTCTGATAATGTTTCTACTGCACCCTCTATGACGGAGGAAGAGATTAATGCTCTTCCTGTCCACAAATACAAGGTTTCTGGTCCTCAATGGTAAGTAATCAATCAGATCAGTTGTCATGCCCTCCTTTTAAATGGATGTTAATATTTTAAACTAACAACTCTTAAAGTATTCTTTTGCCCCCTGAAAAAATAAAAAAAACAAAACCCTCTATCTGTAAAAGGGCTTGATATACCAAAACTGAGTAAAAATCTTGTAAAAATTGATGTGGGAAAAAATACAGCTCTCTATTTTTGTGTCATCAATCAAATATTAAGGATATGTTTGAAGGATGAAGATAAAAGAGTAATTATCATGCAAGGAAATTATGGTAGTTTTGATTGCGGATAATATAAATTGAATGATGATATGGAAACACTGACTTTTACTGCCATGTTTGGTAGATTTGGGATGATTATTATTACTGTGTATGGCCATTTTATATGATATATGATGACCTTCTTAAACTATACTTTCTCTATATTAGCTGTCCAGTACACTTTCACCTGCCAGTTACTATTATTGACTTAAAATGCTAGTTGAAATGGGAAATTTACTCCTTCATTTGGAAATTTTAGAGTCTATGTATGTACTCTAAATAAATTATAGTGCTGATTATTTGACAAGAAGCTGTTTTTGCTTACAGTGGTGGTTCCTCAATGCAACAAGCATCATCTTCCACTCCTGCTGAGGTATTTTCAACATTCTTGGCCTTATTTTTGCTTCTACCCATGTGGCCTAAACAAATTACACTGCATCTCATGAGAACTTCACTGATTCCTCGTGTGCTTTTTCTGCATGTTTTTCTTGTGATTTTCCTATGCTATTCTTGACAGTATGGGTGCTGACACTCAAACTTCACAGATATAGATATATATAGCACATTTATCTTGGTTGAGGACTCTGAAAATAGTCAATGTAGATATATTATTTTCTTGGATACTATTGTATCACTTATATCCACCATTATGCATATATTCATTGTAAGTCTCTTGGGGGAGTTAAATGACAAAGGATCATACAAATATGCAATGACTACATTGTAAGTAAATGGTATGTCTATAGACATGATTCACAAGAAAACATTATAGCATTCTTTGGTCCATGTAGCCAATCTCACTTAAAGGGAAAAGACTTGGTCATTGTTGTTCTACATGATTACCTTTTCCTTACTGTCAAATTGTAAATTTTGTTTTATGAGCTGTTAGTGTGGTGTTATATTTACATACTCTATTCCTTTACATTTGTGGCAGAAGAAGCAAGATAATTCAAATGCTGTTGGGAGCATGAAAGCCTCTGATGATGACCTCACTTGCAGTGTATGCTTGGAGCAAGTTAATGTTGGTGACGTACTGCGAAGCTTACCTTGCTTGCATCAGGTTTGTTTCATAGCTTAGTAATCAGTAACTTTTTATCAAATAGCTTCTTTTCCTATTTGTTTGATGATACATTGCTTCAGCTCATCTCTGCTATTGTCATCCGAGTCTGAGTAACTAATTCATAGAAGTAAAAAATATTAAAGTCACTTTGAACTTACGAGAAGAAAGAGAGGCTTTTTCATGTCAAGTTTTGATTACCATCTAAGTACAAGTGTGGTTGATATCCAGTCAAATTTCAGCGAGAGCTGAATTGGATTTGTAGGTTATTGCTAATATGGCCTTGGTGAAAACTTTCGTTTCTGTGGATTTCCATTATGAGCGTCAGCCATTTATGTTGTGTATCCGTAGAAGCAGCACCTGTGATTCTATTAAAAACAGATGTTTTTATATAGTTATAAGATGTCATGCCTCTCCAATTTTAAATCTAAACACTTTTTAAAGAAGTGCAATATGTTTTAAACATTTTTTTAAGTTCTTCAAAGTTACTTAGTCACAGTATACCAAAACATTTGGGTTTTTAGGAAAGTAAATATCAGTACGGGCATTGTTTATGAATGTTGACTAATTAACATGATGTCTAAAGTTCAATAAAATCATTGTTGATATTCTGCATTTATTTATCTCATGTGAATGGTATTGACACCTTGTTTATGTTTTTATTTTTTGAAGTTTCACGCAAATTGCATCGATCCCTGGCTGCGCCAACAAGGGACATGCCCTGTATGTAAATTTCGAGCTGGATCTGGTTGGAGTGACAATGGACATAATGATATCATCGCGGACATGGTCTGAATACCTCGTCTAATTTTATTTATGGACGTGTGATTATAACCTTGTACAACTGTAACTTACTCTCTTCATGTATCAAGATTAGTATCTCATGACTAGCATTCGTGTAATTACCCCGACGTGTATGTAGGGAACAGAAGAACGGCCTAGTGCCGTGTAACAACCATACAAATTATACAATTTGTTGACCATTAAACTTACATTTCTTGGGTCGCTGTGCTTAATCCGACAGCATCTACAAAATTTTTCTTTTCTGCTATGAGTTCTCTCTGTCTCTGTCAAAATGCTTGTATATCTGACGGGATTGGATAGTTACCGCATGTTTATTAATGTTGTTTAAGTTGGCTCAGTAAGGATATATTGAGTTCAATTGTTCATTGGTTTAACTTACGGCAATAGGAATATAATAACACTTTTTTACGACGCAATGATTAATGTTATCTTTGATACTAGTTTTATAAATATGGCTTTACTTTTTTATGAAAATATATTTGTCTTTAATTAACCATATATTTTATCAATCTTAATTTTCATTTCTTTACTATTTCAAGTAAAACATTAAATATTATAACCCTTTTTTATCTAAAGTTTTCCTTACATCGATATTGTTTATTGTAAAAAAGAATACTAAATTAGTTATAAAAAAACGAACTAATGTTAGGATGTGCATAAAATTCTTTTTGTCCACTCAAATGATACCTTGGACATCAAGTTTTCGTTACCTCGATAAAATTAGCATAATTTTTTATTTTTTAACAGACTACCAAAAATTTATTAGTAACATTCAAATTCAACCTACTCTATTGTCCTTATTACACTACACTTTGGACATAAATCATACAGGACCAATAAAAGTAATTAATTCAGTTGATTTTATTGAATATTTAATAAGGACAACTAATTAAAAAAATGCTTCATAGTTACTATAAAAGGGACCATCATAGAATTTTAAGTTTAGATTTTAAGTATCTAAACGATGAAATTATTACAGAATTGCTTGTATATATCTGATAAAGAATTTATATTGTTGTTAAATATCTTATATATTTTAGAAGTTCACCTCACTAAGCACCTAACTACATCTCTACCTTCATTCATTGAAAAGGTAGCTCTATTCAGAATGGACGAATTAGGATGTCCTGATAATTAGGCAAAAACCCGGGAAAATGTTGCTTCCTGCTGATTGCGTAGCATCTTACCAAACATCATGTAGATGGATAAACCAAAGTAGCATTTCATTTATATAATGTTTCGTACGGGACAACGGGGAAGTGAGATACTGAATTGTGTATAATACATAACTATTTGATTGTCATCATATACCAAACTCATGTAGATGTTTGATAACTTCCTACTTTGCTTTACCTTTACCCTTTCCTTGACCTTTTTTGGCTTCTAACTTGGCTTGCACACGTGCGGCAGCCGCTGCTTTTGCTTCTTCTCTCTTCTTTTTCTCCTCCTCTTTGGCAGCAGCAGCTAGCTCTCTCTGCTTCTTCAGTTCACTATTTTTCATGACAGGACATTATATATATATATATATATTATTATTGCTTTCCAATAAAAAAAGAGACATCCAAAGCAACACGAAATTCTGATATTCCACTTCCAACTTTAGTTTAGGACAGGTGCAGAAGCACATAAATTTGGTAAAATATTAAATCTGTTACTTACTCAAGCCTAGCCCTCTCCTCTGAAACACTTCCCAAACTGGAGCCCTTCCTTGGCCGACAGGCAACTAGCTCAACTTCAAAAACAAGTGTTGCACTGCAAGGGAATTGAAAAATTATAAATTTGCAGTCATTAGTATATGCAAGCTTGTGAGATGAAAAGAAAGTAGAATAGGAAAAAAGCATAGCATTAAGGTATTACAGCATGACTTCATCTAATTATTATATAAAGACCAGAATGGTGCTATAAAGCCTCTCACTACACGTGGGACTAGCCTTGCATTTGCCAAAGGCTGATTTCATGACATGAAAGTATCATTGAAAATAATTAGAACACCAGTAGAATTTGTATCCCAGGTTGATATTTGAACTTTTTTGTTTCATAATTATGTTTCCAAACAAAATCAATGGCATGAGAACAGTACTCTGGAGGAATATCTGGAGGAGATCCTGCACTACCATATGCATATTCTGGCTTGCAAGTTATTTTTGCAACTTCTCCAACCTGGGAAAATTAGCAGATAAGCATGAGATAAAATTAAAAACCCTTATTCAAATATAGTTTCATCAAAAGTTTGCTTTGTTACTATTGCTAGACCTTCATGGTTTTCACTGCAATTTCCCAAGCCTTGATAACACTGCCCTTTCCAATCTCGAAAGAGAAGATGGTGTTATCTTCATGTGTAGTGTCAAAAACTTCACCAGTATCAGCAAGTGTGCCTTCATAATGAACTGATCAACATAGCAATATTGAAACAAGAATCAGTAAAATCAAGCATTTTATGTAAATAAACCTTAAACTCATCTAATTTAGATCAGAATCAGAACTTAGAGTCAGTTTGGATAAACTTCTCAACAAGTATTTATAAGACAAAAAAATAAAATAAAACAAAGAGAAAAAATGAGTCAAATTTCTTGGGTAAGTTAAAATTAGACTTGTGCACCTCAGCTTTTTCAAAAACACACATCTGCAATCTCCAATCTCCATAAACACTTATCTCAGTTGAAAAGCTGCCCTAGGCAAGAAACTAATCCAGACTGGGCCTTAATATAGATCTAAACCCTTCCTTGTAAATATCCAGATATTTTGCAATTCCAACCCACTGTATAACAGCCCAACATGATCTTTCTATAATACTCTAAAATAGACTAAAAAATTTAACTACATTTCACAAATAAGGGGAAATTAGATTAACAGCCATATAAGCCAGTAAATGTAGGCATGCACATTTTAGATTAACAGCCATATAAGCCAGTAAATGTAAGCTTTCAACAAGAATCTTATATGATAGTTAACAGACAAGAGACGGAAAATCCATTTTTATTCTGATAAGTTAAGATAATTAACAATTGGAATGACTTCTAAAGAACCTTAAAAGACAACAATCACTTTACTAGATGAAATTACAACAGATGTAGCCAAAGTTAGTCCATTATTAGACTAGTTCCAAAATATTCACCATACTGGCACAAGCATACCATCAACAAGAGGGAAATTTTCTGTTGGACCGACAGCATCAGCTTTGCTTTTTCTTACAATGGTTTTAATGACTCCTCCGTCACCAGTCAAATCAATTGCATCGCCCATGGTTTGCACTCTGTTAATAAGATAGAGAAGTTAACAAACATAAACATGGATAATTGGAGTATTGCCTAACCCTTCACAAGGTTGTATTATAAATTTATATCAAGTCATCAAAATCCTGGGAATAAATAGAATCTTAATCTAAACATGGTGAACAGCAGAGAAAAGCATGAACAAAAAATTTAAATTTAATGGTCATAGTCACTAAAGTATTTGATCACGTAACAGTCATTGTTATATCTAAGAACTGACATTGTTGTGGATTAACAGTCACCACTGTGTTTGGTACTATCACATAATTTTTTATAATGTATCAGTCATTGCAATTACAAAATCTTCTGTATGTCTAAATGTTATTGTAAGCAAAGTCAATCAATTTCATAACTATGCAAAACAACATACATAAAAATTTTGACCATGGAATATTTGGCAACATCGTAAGATTGTGAAAATTAAATAGTGGAGCTCAGATGAACAATTCTAGATCCAAAGCTCAAGGACAGTATTCAATTACTATCTCCAGTTATCTGAATGTCATTGCCATTGTGATATAGATGTTAAACTTACTAATTACTATAGCTTAGGTTAGGAAAATTGGGGGGAAAAATGCTGGAAAAAGGACCTAAAATTTTCCTTCACCTTGGTAAGAAAAAGAGTCCAAAAGGGTTTAATATATCATCAAAATACAGAAGTACATGCAAATAATAATAATAGAAAACGAAAATTGAAACCAGAAAGCACAACAATCCCTACACATCAGTCACAAATAAAATACAATCAGCAACATTTACCACACTGCTTATAAAGTACATTTGACAAACCAACATCACATCATGCAATTCAGATTCCATCACATCCTTTGGAATACAACGAAAAGCAAGAGCCCAATTCTCCACAAAATAATAACTTTAAAGTTCTCGAGTTTTCCAGAACCTTCAAATCTGCAAACTTTTGCTTACTTTTCACAAGACCCATCATTCTCATACACTTAAAAAGATTGAATTTTTCAAATATCAGTAGGATATTACAGTTGAGAAAAATGAAAATTACACAAAAAATGAATCATAAGCAACAACAGAATGGTATTGATAATTGAGACTAACCCTTTTTGCTTTTCAGGTGAAGGGTGGAACGAAGCGAGAGAAGGCTGTAATTGATGAAAGCGCCGAATTTGGTTTGGCCATGCGATTGAAAAAACTCATCTGCGTCAGAGGTTTTGAGAATAAACGCCGCAGAACAAGACTCTCGCACGCGCACATCTAGCGCGTGATTTAGGGTGTTTGTCAAATTTGCTTGCGCGTGCTTTACATGTTGCAGCGAGGAGCGTGGGAAAGTAATTACTATTGCGTACAGTTGTAATAAAATGAACACCAAAAAATCATCGCAAGGAATATAGCCTACACTCTACTCTCTACTGTCCGTTTGATTTAGGTTTTAGAAATTTCAATTTCAACGACGGAGAAAAAGTTAATTATAAATTTTTTGAACTAAATAGTATATTTTTAATCAGTGTAAAATTAATGAATTTTGATTTATTTTATTTTATTTTTCATTTTAGTTTTTATAGATAAAAGATATGAAATTATCATCTTTTTTCATACTATCATGAAATACTCGTTAGCTATTTATGTATTTAATAAAGATCAAATAAATAATCATCTTAAATGACATCTTCAAGCGTTTATGATATTATGTCAACATTATGGAGATATCAGTGCGTTGAGTTATTCACGAATATTTATACTTAATTCGTTAAATGTTTTATCAAACTTATTTATTTAATCAAACAAATAAATTAAAACTTGAGATTAAATAAAATTATTTAAATGAGTCAAATTTAAAGACTACAGCCTTGATAATAACTTATTAATGCTCACCTTACACACTTATGCACACACGCATATCATAAAAAAATTAAATTGCATAAATATCTATTTGTATTAAAATACTTTAAGTATTGTATGGGTGTTTTTTATACAAAAAAAAACATTTTTATTTGCTACACACACAAATATATATTTCATAAAAAATTAAACTTACATAGATATTAGATAACAATACTTCTGTATAATATTTCTAATGACAAGTCTTTATAAAAAAAGTATTTTAATTTTTTATATATAGATTGTTTGAGTTGGAATTTAAAAATATAAAATAATATTAAAAGGAAGTAAGTCCTTTTTACAAGAAAATATAAAGAAGCAGAAAAAATATGGATGAATAGAAAATATTAATAACATCAATATCAATAACATAACTATATTTAGAAAATAAATAAGTTAAACAAGTCGATTCCAAACTTTTTTTAACAAGCTATATTCCAGTTAAGTTTGTTTAAATAAATAAGTCATGTTTAAAGAACTTATATTTTTCACAAGCCAAGCAAGAACTTTGGATACTCAACTCGTTTATGACCCTAAACATGTGACATTTATGAAATTTTTCAAAAATTTAAAACAAACATCAGTTATCTACCTTAAAATTAATGCTAAACAACGTAAAATTTAGTAATTTTAGATTTTTTTTAAGAAAAAAAACTAAAGAAAATTTACACAGTTATCCAAACTTCGATTCAAACTAATTATTAAAATTTCGATTAAGTAGAACATAAAATCCTGATCACAATAGTGTGAATCAGTATTTTAATATTTTGTCTACATTTTTCAATATTAAAATTAATAATAAAAAGAGAACAGACCGAATATATAGTACACACAAGTGAGTTTTTAAGGAAGCTAGACGGTCTAGTATGAGACAATAAATTTGGTTTTGATTAGTTAAGGAAAGGGATTAAAGAAGGTGAAGAATATGATGGATGAGGAGAGGTGTATAAAAATTCAAGTGAATTCGGATCTGGAAGGGAAACTATGATCACCAAAAAGATGATGTCTCTAGACATTGAAAATTCATGTCGAGTTTATCATTTAAGAAACACAATATCAAGCTGTGTTTACTCTAAAGTTTGAAACTCTTGCTCGAAGGCAGTTCAAGATGTGAGATTTGTTGCTTTATTTAAGTATTTTAGTTAGGGGTGTTTGCAGTGTGATATGGTATGATTTTTTATGTAAAACTAGTCTCAACCAAAAAAAAAATTATGTGGTTGATTTAATTCGATTTAAATTATTTATAAAATTTGAATCAAATCAAATCAATTTTTTTTATCATTTGGTTCAACTTAACTTCTACAGTTTAAAAATTCTGCTACTAAATATTAAAAAAATGACAATTACTAAGTATTAAAAAAATGACAAAAAAACACTATGTATGCATGTAAAAGCCATCCATTCTAAGGTGGGTTCCAAAGGAAAGTTCAAAATGAAAGTAATAAGCTTCAAGCAATATCAAACATTTGACACAACTTTCTCATTGCAATCAGCTTCCTAAGTAATGAAACAATTTTCCTAATGATTACAAGGACAATTCCAAGGTAAGATACAAATAGCAATTAACTTAAATGATAAATGAATAAGTGCATTTTCAATATTTGTGTATAATGTTTTGTGGAGAAAACAAAACTAAACTAGTGCAGCAGTTGAGAGAATTTTATGACATATAGAGATGGCATAGGCTGCACCATCGTAAGGAGAATGGACTCACAATGCAAAGACAAAGTTCAACTTCCACGAGAGAGGAGAGGCTGGAACTGTAAACAGAGATGGAGAAATGTAAACAGACACAAAGATAAAAGATAGCACAAACGGAGACTCAGAGTGGAAACGATGCAGATGCATACACTCGTTGGAGACTAAAGGCAAAGACTAGAGTCGCACCACCACAGGGATGAGAGACTTTAAGCGTTCCACTTCCATGAGAGAGTTTTCAATTAAGGATTTTAGGTTAAGTGTTCCACTTCCACGAGAGAAGAGAGAGTGAGAGACTCTAATGTTAAGCGTTTTAGATTTACTCAGTGTAACTGTTGTCGTTTCACTTACAAGTTGGATGTCGTATATTTTCGCTGCCAAACCACAAATCGAATTGAACTACATGAATTGGTAAAAAATCCAAACCAAGCCAATGACCTTCAATTTTCTGCTATTTTTTATTCTTGGCCGATTTTCAATTTTACGCTTGGTTTGGTTCAATTTTGAACACCCCTAATTCTAGCTTACTAAAGCAAACACTAACATGTTCTCATCAATAAGAGGAATGTTAATAATATTTTTTTAGCACTTTGAAAAGTAGTATCTTTTTTGGTATTGTGGCATGTTGTTAATTGCTTCGGAACACAAGAGTGAAAGGTAAAGGTAAATCTATGGACCAATCCTACCCATTGAAGGCCCGACTGATGAAACCCGAGATTTAGACGGGCCAAATAAGTCTAGTTCGTAAAATAAATGAATTTTTTATAGTCTGTATCAGGGTTAAAAAAGCCCACGAATAAATGGATCAATTTGCAGACCCAAATATTAATTTGAAAAAAAAATTAAAAAGTGAAAAATTTATAAAATTAGAAGAAATAAATTAACTTTATTTTTTAAGTTAAAATCTATCATACTAAAATATACAAACATTTCAAACATAACAATAATAACTAATTTAAAAATCAAAATCTCAATATAACAAATTAATAATATTTATACATTAGACTTAAATAGATTAAATAGATAATTTAAGAGTCTGTAGAAAAAACTCACTAGATCTATGGGCTTAATGGATCGGGCCGAGGAGATGATCACGAATATCCACTCCTAGTTGAAGGTGTTATAATAGAGACTATGAGTGAGTTTATATATTGCAATAGCAATTGCTAACCGTAGGGAAGATCAGTCCGAGTTCGGAGTCATTATCTCAAGGTATCATCGTAGCTCAAGTTCTTTAACAAATTTCATCGTTTGTTTTGTAAGGCGACAAACGAATAGAGACTTTGGTGAATTACCAAATTATATTGCCGAGTTAATCCATTTGGAAATAATATAAGGCACGTTTATTAAAAAAAAGTAGTATCTTTTATTCTTGAATGAATTATATTAAATTTATTAAATAATATTGCTATCACTCATATTTAATAAATCTAATTTATTTTTAATAAAATTTATGTTAATTCTGGTCAACAATAGAAAATATACAATGCATGTTTAAAAAATATGTTCAGAGTGTGTTTTACATTTCTGCATCCCACATATTATGAGACATGATACGAGGAACTAGGAAATCTTGTGCATATTTTAGGGCTTGGCTTGTTGGTCAGTGGTCACATGGACACTAATATTGTTCTCAACAGTTCATTTCCTTTCATTATCAGACTTATCAATATGGTCTGTCTAAACATTCTGTGCATTCTATTTACCTTATCACTTATGTTTCTCCATTTGGCAAAAACGTGAGTAGTGATTTTTGTAAGTGCAACTATTAATTGTTGCCAAAGTTAAACAGAGTTCAACCTTTATATATATACACACATATATAACAAAGTTCAACCTTCTACTGCCTCAGCCACTAATGGGCATCATGGAAACTTTATCTTATTACCTTATAACCATAGCAAGCTCGTCTTCTCTAACTCTTACTCAGTTACTTGGTTTATTTAAACTCAACACACCTCTTATTCATTCAGACATAACCTGTGAAGGAAACTTGTAGACGCGTATTTTTGGGGTTTAATTAATTTTGAACATACTACAAGTTCGTGTATAAGTTATATTGTATCAGTCAATTGATCATGGCTTCAAAAAAAAAAAAAAAATCAAATCAATTAATGGATAGTTAGTAAATTAGCGCCAAGAAAATGTCACAAACTATGACATCGATAGTATATTCTATCATCAATAAGTGCAAAACTCGATATTGCATTTAGTTTTCATGCGAAAATGCTTCTTGCATTTGTGATCAATTGCAACAAAAAGTACATAATTTGAGTTACGTTCTTGAATCCACAAAGCACTAGAACAATTTAATTTATCAAATTGAGCGAGCTTATGGACCGCTGTATTTAGTTTCAACGGTATAAAAATTGATTTATTGAAGGCGGGTCCAACCTATATATATTTATATAAGCTTAATCAAAGTAAATTTTAAGATGTAGCATTTTTCATTCTAAGATCATTAGTTTATTTAACATTTACTCTTAATATGACTTATACAGTGACTAGGTTGCAATTTTCATTTTTAAAATGAAAATATTAATAACTTATAAAAATAAACTAAAGTCGAGTATAAAATTTTTGCCTACTAAAATATTCACAAAATTGAAAGATAATAGAGGGTTGAAAGAATTTGACAAAACAAAAGAAAAACAAAGAAAATTTGATGCAAGTCACACAACGTTGTTGGTTGTTGAGCGATTTGGATGATGCGACTATGGAGTTTAATAAAACATGTGAAGATATTGAAATTAATTGTGAAGCAAAGTTTTTGCTGACGCAGACGAGAAAACGTTGCGGAGAACATTGGAGGTCGGCAACGGTCATTAAATCTTATTTATTTTGATTTACTTAAAGCTTTATAATTAGAAAAAGGGTCTTGTTAATCGGTGTGAGAATTGGTTTAAAAATTTTAAAAATATATATTTATTATAAAAATCACATGAGAATGTAAAATAAATTACGAATAATATAATTTTATGTATTCTAATAAAAAATATGTTTCTTTTAATTCTTTAACTAATATCTTAACAACATTAGTTACCATTTATTTAAGAAAAAAACTCTAACAAAGTTATCCATAAACAAATTGTGAGATTAGATTTTGAAAGAAAAGCCTTTTAACATTTTTTAGATGTAGCTAATTTTGAATGATGTTAAAGATAAATATATTTATGCTTTTTTTACTATGTTACTAGTGTGAGTTTACTAATTTAAAAAAATTCTCCATGACTACTTTTTGTCAAAAAATATAAAAGTAAAGTCTCATTTTTAAATTATGTTTCTAAATTTTTATTATCTATAAAACTCGAATGAAGATTAACGTTA
This sequence comes from Glycine max, assembly GCF_000004515.6. Classification (NCBI taxonomy): domain Eukaryota; kingdom Viridiplantae; phylum Streptophyta; class Magnoliopsida; order Fabales; family Fabaceae; genus Glycine; species Glycine max. The sequence goes on from NC_038254.2 coordinate 2,911,165, forward strand.
ATATTATAATATATAAATATTTTTATAAGTATATTGGTTTTTTTATTGGGTAAAATTTAGATAAATTAAATCTTAAAAATTTATGAAGATTAAAAACTCAAAACAATTATGATAGACTCAAATAATACTTATATATTATCATATGAACAGTAAAAATTGAATTCACAACCTTATAAAATATGAATTGATTCTTTATCGGCATGAATGTTTCTTTTGATTGCTGTATATTTGTATTTTCGGAGATTACTTATTATTATATATTTTATAACGTAGTAGTATTAATATTTTTATTAGAATGATAAGTGTAGAAAACAAAAGGACAGAGTGTAGGTCAGCAACCCCAAGCTGCTTCCTATGTCAGTGTGCGTGCGCGGTGTCTGAGTGTCTCTGACTGACAGTGACAACGTTTTCGTTTTTAACAGCACGGTCAATTTCTTGCTCTTTCCGTGACGGTAAAATGTCACCCTCCAATTAGAAAGCAACACGTGCAAAACCTTTTTTTCTTTTTAAACCCTACTACTACGTGCCAGGCGTGTGGTGATGTGACCGTTGACCATGCCACTGGGCCCAGCCCAACCACTGGTCTCGGCTCGCAAATGGGCCCATCCAGTCCTTTCCTTTACCCACGGGTTTCCCTTGCTTCAACTCCACAAACAAACCTTCTACACATGCTTTGCTTTTGGTCCCACCTTTTCTTGGATTTTACCGATTGCTCTCATGTATATGAGCCCACCACAGCTATGCGTGATAATTTGGTAATATTGTCCTCAACCTCAGCTAGGGCCACTAGCCCTTTCCTTTGGGCTTTTTTTTGCTTAACTTTTCTCTCTTGGGTTGCAACCCGTTACTTTTTAAATTTAATATTTGTACACAAATTCTTAAAAGGATTATATTCAAATGATTTATATATTGTGTGTATGTATTTATTGGATTGGATTTTTGTATAAAAAAAAAATTGCTAGGAGAGCATAGTCTCTACTATGCTTTGGATACCACATATGTCCTCTAGAGGCACCATTCTATTTGAGTTACTTGAGACTATTTTGAATAATAATTATTTTAAAAAAAATCTAGTGCAATTACTTACATAAAACTCAACTATGTACCTAATTAATAAAAAAAGACTCGGATACGTGATAATGCAACTATGTACTTAAAAGTTAAACTCAAGAGCATTAGGATGTAAAAAAAGGATGACAGTTGATTAATGCACTAATTGAACATGATTATTTCTGTTCAAATTCTCTTAATAGTAGTACTATGTAAAAAAAATAATGAATGAAATTAAATATATTTAACTTAAATTTATAAAAACATAAAAAAATATTAATATCAACAATGATATTTACTATTTTGTTTTAATATTTATATGTTATTAAAATGATAAACTAATTTTAACTTGCATGAATTTTATATCGTACACAATTAATAAAAAAAACTCAAGGTACATGATAAAAATAAAATAAAAAGGAAAATATAATTCTTAAGAAAAAAATAATAAATTATCTTAATGCAATTTTATTTGAGACACGATAAATATATAATGTGACTGTTTCTCGCAATTAGGGATGGGAATAGACTAGGCCGGTCAACAGGGGCCTACGACCTGACCTACATAAAACTTGACCTGGACTAACCTATTTAATTAAAAGGTTAAGTTCAGACTTTTTTAAAAGCCTATTAAATTAAATAAATCAGGCTTATTAAAAAATCTTATAAGCCTGATAAGTCGATCTATATATATATATATATATATATATATATATATATATATATATATATATATATATGTGTGTGTGTGTGTGTGTGTGTATATACTTATATTATTTTTTGGGTACAATTAATATTTTTTTTTTAAACTAGCAGACTTTGATTACACCTTATTACTCCATAACTTTCATTTCTATAATCAAGTAAGACTTTAATTATAATTTAGGTGTGAGTCATGTGTCCCTTTTATATTCCTCATTATTTTTATTGGCTTCCTATTCACGTTTTCTTTTCCTTTTAACTTTCCTATTAGTTCCTATTCCAGACCAAACAAAAATCATCTCCTTTCCACTTCAAGCTTTGATAGAGGTAAAACTTCAAAACCTTACCATTTTTTCTTGCATCTTCTTATTCCTTTAACATTTTTTTTATTTCATCTTCTTTTTACCTTCTCTTTTCTATGCATATATTCTTTCTTCGTGGTGAAATCATACTAGCACTTCTCCTCCTTTTCCATGAAGGAATATTAAAGATTTAATGTGAAGAAGACTTTTAAAAAGGTTATCAGACCAGACCGAACCAAAATAAAAGTCTTTGATAGGCTATAGGCCAGACTCAGGCCTCAAAAATTCATCGTAGGCTAGGCTTAAACCTTTTAAAGTCTGACTTGGCCTATTCCTACCCCTACTCGCTATTAAAATTCGAATATTGATTCACGGTATTATAAAAGATTGATCTTTCCACTTCTGCTAGATTCAATCCAATTTAAATTATTTTTGTATAAAATATATTAGGCTTAAATATATTTTTTGTTTCTGTAATTTAGTATTTTTTTTGTTTTTATCTCTGTAATTTTTTTCGTTTTAGTCATTGTAAAATGTATTTGTTTTGTTTTTTGTTCTTAAAGCTTTTTAAACAACGCTTTGAACAGTAAAAAATGTACTTTGAGCAGTGAAAAAAAGCTATTTAAAGGATGAAAAATAAAAAAAAAATACATTTTATAAGAGTTAAAATAAATAAAAAAATGTAGGGAGGAAAACGAAAAAAACACTAAATTATAAGGACGAAAATATATTTAAACCAATACATTATTCAATTTTAATAACATGAAGCAAAATAAAGTGCTAGCTAGTTCAGAAGATAGAGTTGTTTACTTTTTTTTTTTATCACCACGACAGTAGTATACAATATCCATTAGTTTTACTATTTGACCACCTTTAGTGAGGTCTCCTCTACCAATCATGTTTCTTTGTCACGGAACTTGACTGGTCAATTTTAGTGGGATTTTTTATCAATGACGTCTTTTTCATCCATAAGATTCAAATTCAAAATCTTACTTAAAAAAATTGAATTAAGATCACTTGGACTAACAACTTTATGATAAAATTGTTTACTTTAAGAAGTGGTTTTTGAAGAATATATGAATTTGAGAAAAATAAAAAAAAACTATTTCTACACATTAATGGAAAAAGGAAAGTCTTTGTAAAATGGGATCACAAAACAAATTAGGCAAAACAATTATTGATTGATAATTACAGCAGTTCAATATGAAAAAAAAATGCTTGTGTGGTAAGAGGGAGAGTGAAAAAAAAAAAAGTAGAGCTGTTCAATAATTATGGAATAGGAACAACCAATTTTCGAGGTTATGAAATGCCATAATTTAGAGGGCATATGTTGTTGGATATATAACAAACTAGACAAAGATGGTTCAAAGCCGGGACAAAAGATAATGATAGAGGCCGATTGCTTTTTTTTGCCTTAATATAGATTACAGATCAAGTTTAATATATAAAAAATACTTAGAACATATCATGGATTGGATAAAATCTCTATTATCTAGCACGTTGATCAAAAGGCCATAATTAGATTAGGAAGAGTTAAAAATAAATGGGGAAGAGGATACAAATAACAAGGGAACAACAATTCCATGCGTCACCAGCTTTATGTTCTTATTCATTGGACGCTTATCCATCATGTCATGTATGGTTTCACCTACTTACGAAGCTAATGAAGTTACAAGACAATAACATAATACGTGCTTTATTTACACTTTGCAGATGAGAAAAACAACTCGTAAGAAGACATGATTGGAAATGGCGAAATATTCTTTTTACTTCAAATACCAAAACAGTATATCCTTTTATTTTTCTTAAAACTCTACGATCAATAACCTTTTCTCCTTCCTTTTTGTATAGTATTTTACTTGTCAAATATTAGTGTATGAGGATTAGCACCAAAAGATAAGCAGAAGTCAATGATAATTAGTACTCCAAATCAAATCTAAGCATGAATGGAGATTTTATAAATCATTTAATTTAGGAGTGGATTAGGATATGGGAGGATTATGTTTTCACCTTTTCTTGATCACCTATTGGATTTTGGGCCCTTTAAGCATGGAAATGTTTTCCTTTTCTTCCTTTTCCCACTTCCTTGTATTGGATTTTCGTCTTGCACGCCAAACCAAATCCCAATCATTAACATCCCAACTTAATCTAAGATTCTGAGAGTGATGTTTCTTTGATTGCACACAAATTGCATCAAAAGAAGGTTTTTGGAGTCAAAAGCAAAATCTTTCCCTTGACTAGAAAACCAATAAGTTTGACGGTTATATGGATAGAGACGATCCAAAATATAAGATTGATGTAATCATAAAGAAAAAAAAATTAAAGGAGAAATTATAAATTTAAATTTTTTTACTAACAAAAACTAATATTACTATCCACTAATATTTGTTAATAAAAAAGTAAAAAGTCGGATAAAGGAAATTAGGGAAGCAACTGCAAATCTAAAAGGATGTAAAACCTATATGCAGCTATCCAAATTATCAATTCCCATGATGAGATATAAAACCCTATAAAATTGACACCACTACAGGGAAAAAAAGAATATTCATTATATCAAACTAACACGAAAAGAAAGTATGATGTATTTCTAAAGATAATATATTTTAGATTACCACATTTCAATATTTTTCTTACGTAACAATAATTTGTGGATTTTATTTTGTTTACACCAGGGAGAGGAAATGTTCAAACGCAAAATTCTAAACTTCCAATTTAAGTTTTTATTCACTTGAAGAAATATTTCATGGATAATTTTGAATACTTCGATTTGCAATATACAATTAATTGAAAATTTGTGAAGAAGACTTGGTATTTTGGTATGTTTAATTATATAACCTACTAACCACTAATAAAAAACTCCTCTCGATTTTTTTTTCTTTTGAATAATTTTTTAAAATATTTTCTCACCAATAAATCAGAAGTCAATCTTCCAGCAGAATTATTATAGCTAAGTGCTAAAAGCAAAATTCAATTCAACATTGTTTTTTTTATTAACATTGTTAGCTAGTACGAAACATTAACGTACGTGGACCAGTAATATTTTTTAAAACAAATATTGTTTAAAAATTAAAAAGTATATAAAATTTGATTTAACAAAAATCAAAGGTTCGTGTGTTGGTTATGGAAAGTATTTCGAAACAAATAACATTTTTTATTTATAACCGTGACTTCACTAAAGTCAAATTATTATTAAGTTTAAAAAAGCTTTAGTTCTTTTTACCTGAATAAACATAACGTTCGATTGAATTTATGAAAAAAGGGGAAAAAAAGGAAAGGAAAAAATAGAAAAGAAAAGTAACATTTTCATTGGAAGCTGAACAGTGAAGGTAAAGAAACTCTATGCGAAATTGCAAATTTCACCACAATTTTTTTTTCAGCCAGCAGCCCTCATTGTGCAAAAAATGACAAATGAAACTCTGAAACCATAGTTTGAGTGAAAAAGAAAGTGTATGTACTAACACTAACAACATAATATATACTAATATATTATTTATTTATATTTACTTAATTTAATCAATTTATATAACTTAAATGTCATTGATAATTATCCTAAAACTTAACCTTCTTAATTAAAAAACTTCTAATTTATTTAACACAACGTATTTAATAAATAAACTTATTTTAACCTTGACATAAGTTAGGAAAATAGTCTCCTTCAAAAAGAAAGTTAGAAAATAGACATACATTCACGGATTCACCGAATACGTTTTTATCCTAATATTTTTCTCGTGACCTTATTAAAAAAACAACAATTCAAAACTAATTTATAAGATCATCCTAAACAAAGAATAAGGTGTTATTCTGAATGATACGAAACTTGATTTCTTTAACCAAGATTTTAAGATAAATAAAAAATATGATTAAAATAGAAATCTCACTAATCAGTAACGAAAATTAACCATCATCAATGAATATTGTATTAATAACAATATAACATGTTAAAAGAAAAAAATCAGCCTAAACAGGTATTTATCATTGTAGTAGTATCTCTTTTATGCATTTAATTTTAGGTGGACGTGTCTGAGTGACTGAGAGTCCATGTGTTGCCATTGTCAGCGTCCATGCCAGCCTGCCATTCCCAAAGTCATAAAATATTATTATTATTATAAGAAATTGTTTGTTTAATTTCCTTCAACCTTTCATACACCAATTTTTTACTATTAGTGGCCAAATAAATTGTTATTTTTTTCTTCAAAAAATTACTTATTTTAGCTATGATGCCCAACGGCAATTCCACTTTCTTAAATAATCTTTTACGCGATCATGAATACCATGAAAATGAATATTATTTATTTAACATTTTTTTTTTTGTTTTTTCACACAGGTCCCTGGTAGCAGTTCTGCAACTTCACTCCCACCGTGTAAACAACAGCAAACCCAGCTGTAAATAAATTCTCCCATGGACGATAGTACCCCTGAATTGCATTGCAATTACTCTTCCAAATTTGCGCTTAATTTCAAAATTAATCAATTTTGCAATCTGCATTATGTTATAGGAAATGTAGTGGATGAAATTCCAGCAATGCCCCTTCAGAAGTTTTTGGGTCAAACTGGTTGTGTTTGTGTGTCCCGTCCGTGTTGTCAACGAGTTCAAAAGTATCCTGCGCAGGACAATTTCGTCATTCCGCTAAGAATAAAAAAGATTGCCTTGGGAGTTTCTCCAAAATAAACTATTGTACCACCGCTAACATTTTGTATTTAAAAATTAACCGTTGATAATTTCTATATAAAATGATATGTTAATGTTTGTTTCTCGAATAAATTTCTATTCTAATTTCTTATATTGCCAGACTTAATTTTGTAAAATATTTATTTTAATTTTCACTATAAAAATATTTATATTACCTTTGTTGTTGCTTTATATAAAAGGATTAAAGTAATTAACATTTTATAATTTAAAGTCTAACTAAGATAAAACTTTTATAAAATAAAAAATTAAATAGTTGGTGTTTTCAATTTGAAGTGTTTAACGAAAGGTTTAATCTTGTTTCTCTTTTGGCTGCAGGATTTTACTCAATTTAAATGACAAGAAAGTTTGTTTTATATTACACTGAATATTGATTAGGTTAAAAACGTAAATGAGTCCGGCTAATTAGAGAATTTAGGACATTGATTTTAAGGATGCTGATTAAAAAATTAAAAAAATATTTATTATATAAATCATAAAAAAGATTATGAATAATATAATTTTTGTTTTCAATAAATATTTTTATTTTAAATTTCTTAATTAATATTCTTAGAAACTGCCTAACATTTCACAGAATAAATTATTTTGTAGGAATATTATATTATTTAAAAAGAGAAATATCTACTTTGATCGATTCAGAAAATCTATTTTAGTACTAGTACTGATTTAAACCCAAGAGATCTCAATGTAATAAATAAAGACTTGAAAAATTGCTTTTCGTTTGTCTCGTAAACACCATAATAATAATATTTAGCACCAAAGTTAGTGCATACCTTTGACCGAGGGAACGGCATCTTTGTTGCTTGCCCCTTTGGTCGTTCCGAAGATGTTCATCTCTCTCTACCACACCTATTCATTTACTATTACTAAATTATAAATAAATAAAATTAAACATTTACTAGTAATAAATTATAAATAAATAAAATTAAAGGCAAATATGAAGAAGTGTCTTTAAGTAAAAAAAATAAAATATTAATATGAACCGAATTTTCAATAAAGATATTTTAATCGAGAAGGCACACAAATAGTTTTCAACTCCCTCCGATGAGGCCGTTTTGGCTAATAAGAAATTGCATAATAAAATGATTAAAGAAATTATAGTGTTGCGTCAGCCTAAGCGCACATTAGATCTACACAGAGCCCAGCTCACACCTCATTTCACCTCATCACCCCTGCAATGGTTGAATGGAATCTCTACTCAGATTTTAGATCTCAAACATCCATCACTTCTTCTTCAATCCCAAAGACCAACAACAACTCCCAGAAACAGAAATTTAGCCCATAACCAAAAACACGGTCAAAATAAATTTCATCCGAGACAAGAAAAATAAAAATTAAATGCTTAAGCTTAAGTATATGTTTCAACTAATTTCTCAATTCTAATGTACCATATATCTGCCCTATTCTCAGGTAGACAAGAAATTAAACTTAAAAACACCACCAAAACCATGAAGATGAGCCCCCTTCAATGGAAGTTCAAACCCCAACCTAACAAAAAACCATGATTCGATAATTCTAGCCCACAAGAGAAGACAAATTAAAAAAAAAAAAGAAAATTTTCTATGTACACTTGTTGACTCCAAGAAAAAGCTCATGCCCAACAGGAAGGATCTCATACAAAGTGAAGAAAGAGGGACTTAAGAAAAAAAAGAGAACTTTTTTTGAACTTGGTAGATCCTTTTTGTTGTGTTTCATGAATCATTGTACTCATGCCAGCATATGAGCATAATGACACAGCGCCTCATGATGTAGAAACGAGCCCTTTGCTCTTTGACCAGCCTAGCACACTTTCTAGCAAAAGCACACTTCCTCTGAGTGGAAGAAGAAGAAGAAGAAGAAGAATTCTTCATGAGAGAGGAAGAAGAAGTTGTTGAGGAACGGCCTTCTTTCTTTGACAACTTATTCCACTTCTCACTATTACTCAAGTACATAATAGGTGGGACAGTACTTTGATCAGTGTTGTTGTTGATGCCTGCAGTAGTGCCACTAGTACATGTGGATATTGCACAATTAGAAGAAGCCATGTTGATGTTGGAGAGAAAAGACTTCAGTTTGGAAGAAGAGAAGTGGGTGGAAAGGTATTTACTGAGAGTGAATCAGTGAGTGAGGGGAGAAGGGATGAAGGGAGAGAGGGTCAATATTTATAAGGGTGGCTTGGATTGGGAAAACAAGTAGCTGATGGTGTATTGTATGTGTGGAACTGGGTATCACCTGGGCCTTCCTTTCCCTACACTGGCCCACCATAAATTTAAATTAATATATTATCACGAGAATCAATTTTATTTCCTGAAGATATAAAATTGATTCAGTCCTTAAATAAGGATGAAGATAGAAAAAAACAAGAGAGATTGTGGGTTTAAATTTCTCTAATTAATATTTTTCATAAAATAAAATTTGTTGGAAAAAAAATGTCTCATGTCATTATAAAACTAGCATTATATTTGATAAAAATTGATAATTTTGGTTATAACTATTTAAAAAAACATTCATGGTAATTATTAGTTAATCGATAATATAATAATTTCATATTAATAGTAAATGAAAATTAAAATATTTTTTCATATCACTTTCCATCTTAATTTTTTTTACACAAAAAATATAAAAATAATACATGCACTAATGCTGTATTAGAATTTGACATGTATGTTAAATTTTTTGCTTTTAAAAATAATTATCTTATAATTTATTCTTATTATGATTTTTAATTGATTGACAGTAAAAAAAATATTTATGCTAACAATAAAATAAATAAAAAGAATATTCATTTACTCTCTTTATTAAAAACATTTACCAATTAGTTTGTATTGTTTGCCAAAATTAAAATTTTATATGTATAGGGGTTAGTTTTGTAATTGGCATATAAAAAAAAACGTAAACTTTTTTATGTAAAGATTGAAATAAAAAAATGATATTAAGTATACTATTAGTATTAACTAGTATAAGTAAAACTAATATAAAATGTTAAATAGAAAAAGTATTTTACTATTTTTATATATTAAATATATTTATTTTTTAACGTTTTTTATTAAACAAATATGTCATTTATTATAAAATTATTATAAGAAGATATAGAAACTCATGAAATAGTTCAACTATGAGATTAATAAAAAATTTAAAAGAGTAAAGATATAACAATATTTTTCTTTTAAAAAAGTCTTAATTTGTTACTATTTTGTCCCAAGATTACTAATGTTTAAGATTTTTTCACATATCAAAGAGAATTAATATTTATTATGAAATAATTTTATTAAAATATTCTTATTTTTTCTCCTAATCTCAATAAATATATTATTAAGTCTTTTATAAGACAAAATTATTTATTACATAACAAAATTAGAATAAATATTTGAATATCTCATTGAAAAGTTGAAATTTTTCAAAAACTAAATCTGCAGTAATTTTGGTACAATAATATTTCATATTCACAACAATTATGCAGTAACTAAAATATTCTTTTTTTGGTGACCTATTATATTTATCTTACCGATTTCCTTAAAAATTAAAGTTTTGAAAAACCTTTAAAGTAGCCATAATTATCCCAAGCTATATTGTGGCTCCATGCATGGGTGAAAAAAGGGTGAGGATTGAATGCAGGAAATCCTGCAATGGTTCTTAGCACCTTGTTTGGTCCGGCAAGAAATGGGGTGATGAGGAATAAAAACTATATATAGTTACATAGGCACATAGGAAGCTATATAGTAGTGACTGGCATTATTGGGTAAGGATGGAATTAATTAAATTTAAAGTTGTGAGACACTGAGTTTCAAGGAATTGATAGAGCAGAGAAAAATAAACTCGACAAGTGCTAAACTTGTTTTTTTTTTTGTTTTTTTTTATTTTTTTGAAATAAGATTGTTTTGAACTAGCCCAAGTCTTACGAGTTCGTCAGTTCGTAAGAATAGGTCAGTTGAATTGTCAAAGTATCACATTTTTTTTAGCAAGTAACACAATTAATATTCAAACTATGTAACATAAGAAATCTCTCATAACTTGTACCAAATATTACTCTCCATCCTTTGGGATCCACTCTCAGCATTAAAAGATAACCATAACCCATAAATTAAAGTTTTGTAACAATAGGAGAAATTCCTGATCAAAATATGTTTTAATTTTCAATGTAAATGGCATAGTATACTTTGTATCTATCTCTGGCCTGAGAAAGGCCTCACTTCTTGTGGCTTTTCTCAGTTCATCTTAATACAAATCTTTTCCTTGCTGTGAAAAAAAAAGTTTTTCAATCAATTTTCACATCTTGACTCTAACTGTCACTTATTTAAGCACCAAAGATTTTGTAAATTGATACTCCTACCGTTGTTGGCTTGTTAAGATTCCCACCATAGTTAATCGCCGTATCATATTCCTGTACCAAGTGTTTAGATACGGTTACATATCAATTTACGTGCCTAATTGAATTGGAATACCATCTCTTATAACTCTAAAATTTCAGTTGTAAGAAAAAGTGGGTGGGAAGGAAATTTTTGTGAAGCTTTGAAAATGATTTATTAGAGTATAAGTGTGATGAAATTTTACATTTGATAAAAATGATAAAACTAAACAACATAGAAGTGAAATAAATTAAGATATATAAAATTAAATCTTAAGATTTTGAATTAAAATGTGAAATTATCGATGGATCCATGGACATTCAAATTGGAAATATGACTTAAAAGTGATTTTATATCATTCTGAGTTCATGGAATAATCGGTGGTGAAAAAAGCCTTTTCATTTAGGCATAAAGCAGATGAGAAAAAAAAAACCTTTGGATTTGCTGTTTGGAGGGAAAAAATGACCAATGCAAGGAGATTCTAATAAAGAGGGAACGAAGGGAAAGGGGGAGTCTGTGACATTGTCACCATTCGGCATTCGCTAGCTAATTTACTGTGCATGATGTGGAAGTCACTTTTACTTCTACTGTGAAAGTACAAATAAAGTTCTCATGGGCTCGTGTTTTTTCTGTAAAGGACGATTGTCATTTTCTCACTGGAATTTTAAAAAAATCTCTCGTCACGTAATCTCTTTTAAGATATCAGGCTTTTTATCCCCATTTTTGTTTCTTTCGCTGTTACTTTTTGGAATCAAAATGTTATCTAACATAATTGTCATTTTTTTTGGTTAGTTATAGAAATACATAATGAAAGAGAAGCCAGCGCGTAAAGAAAAAAGAAAATCAAAAGGAAAGAGCATCTCAGTAGCGAGACAAAAGTGGAATTCATGTTGAAATCCATACTAAACAGATAGTTTGCATAGTGTTTTTCTTATCCTAGAACATGATTAAAGTTTTAATTCTATACAGTTAAAAAACCGGTTAAATATATTTACGTCTGACTGTCTGAGTATTAACATTGTAAAACGAGTAAAGTTAATATTTTAATGTTTGACTGCATTTTATTTTAAAAACATTGCAAGATAATGGTAATCAATTCGGTACCTTACATTTTAGATTTTTTTTTATATCTAGGTTAGAGATATGTATCCTAACCCATTTGATAAAAAATTAATCCTATTTGTGATAAAATTAATCCTATTTGTGATGAATGATCGCCACTAAAAAAATTTGTATATAATGATAATTAAATACGAATTGTCCAACTAAGTATAATATTCTTATATATGTAAATATAATAAGATCTAATATTAATGCACCAATCTTTAGGATATATAAACTTTAAATTAAAATATAATTCAAGGCTTTTTACCTTTTTTTATTATATTAAGTTTGATCTTTTTTTAGTTTATTTTTTTATATTTTTAATTTAAAGTGAGTTAAAATGGCTTTTCTGAAATAATATTTTTTTTTGGAGTTGATTTTGATTTTTTTTTTTAAAATGTGAAATTTGTCTTATTAAATTTATTAAATTTATTTAGATGAAAATTGTGAGATCCAACTTATGTTCAAATAAAGAAGGGACATAATACACGCTGAGTATCACATGAAAATTGAATTCCACAAGCAATTAAAAAAGAATATGATATTAGCTTTTTAATTTTTTTTAGTTGATGTTAAATTCACCTTTTTAAGTAATTTTTTCATTTTTATGAGCCTCTTTGATTTGACTATGAGTTGAGTTTTATAGTTTTATGTATTGTAAGGAGGTAAATTTTATTTCTCAAATTAATTAAAAAAAATCAAAATTGTGTCTCAAAGTAAAAAATATATTTTTTTAGAAAGATAATTTTGACTCATTATAAAACATAAAAGATTAAACTATTTTTTTAAAAAATAGACCAAACTAAATATAATAAAAAACATAAAAGACAGTATATTTTAGTCTAAGTTTTATGAGGGCAACAGTTCCTTTTTATCTTGAATTGATAAAAATAACCATGTTTACGTTACAATAATATCATAAATGAGTTATAATTTAATTTTAATCTTATTTTAAATTTATAATTGCAAAATCGAGTTTTTTTCAAATTAATATAAAACATAAAAAAAATCTGGTGTAAATTGAATGTGAACCAAAAGTACTCCAAAAAAAATGTGGAAATGGCATCCATATTGTAGCATCAGCCCCCACATTGACACAACGATTCAAATTTAATTTAATTTTATTTGATTTTTAAGATGTATTAGTAATATCCTCTCTGATACAAACTTTATAGTCGATTAAAAATGATAAAAATTAGGAGAAAGAATTATTAAATAAAAAGTACAATCTATTAAAAATTATAATTTTTAATAAATTTTAACAAACAAGTGTTAAAAAAATATGTCATTGAGTGAGTTGCAAACTTTTTTATTTTTAATATTAAATTGAATAGTGTTGGTCGAGCTGACACTAAACTAGAAAGTAGTGTTGGCAATAATGTTAGCCTGACTCATGTTAATTAAGTTTTTTAAAGAAAAATATCATTAGAATCGCCAATGCTAATTATTAGTTTGAGCGGAAAATAAAAATTAGGGTCGATCATTGCATCCACTTAGTCGATGTTGGTTCTTAATTTGAGTGAAAAAACAAAACACAAAGTTAGCATCGACCTTAGTGTCTTGGTCGATGGTAAATAATAGTTTTTTCAAAAAAATTATAATCAAGCCGACACTAGATCTTAAATTGGATGGGAAAACAAGAAAGTCAGCATCGGACTAACGTTAGCCATGACTAACACTAAAAAACAATTTGAAATTTGAATGTGAAAACAAAAACTTCCTTTGCTCTTTTATTCTTCTTTTTCTTAAAACCCTTTCTTCTTCTCCTAATCTCTCATCTCCCTCTTTTCCACTGTTTTATATTCCTTTTTGTTAATATTTTTTACCCTTATATTTTATTGGCAAGGATGATTGCAACGATGGTAATACTTATAGTTTTAATGACAATTTTGATGATAACACCAATAATAATAATATATTCTTTTTCTTTAACGTCTATTGATGAATGATACCGATTCAACAATGATATCTCTTGCAACACTTTAACAATGATGGATCAACCTCCATAATGCCAAAGCCAAATTGTTGATGATACCATTTTTTCTTGTATTTCTAGTGTCAAATTTTTATTTAAGTTAGTGTTGACTAAATAAACACTAACACTAACATTGGCTAAGTGTATGCTAACATTAATGTCAACCCATTTAATTTGACTTAGCTTCCAATTTAGCATTAACCACAAAAACTAACACTACAAGTTCACTTTAAGCATTTGAGGGTTGGCCACAAAGCCAACACTAAAGACAAATTAGTGTCCATTTTCAAATTTAGTATCCTCTTCTGGTCAATGCTAAAAACGTTTTTTTTTTGTACTGTATAACCCCCTCATTTAGCAACTAAAAGTAAATAGATTTTAAACAAATGACTCATATTAACAATTCTATATTACTCATTGTACCCCCTCGACCTCTTTGATTGTTTGATAGTCGATCATGCCCTAAACTTAGTCTCTTTGTGTTTATGCACTTGCGACTGTGGGGTTGTGTATCCCTCCTACTTATTTGATCGTTTGATGGTTGACCATGCCTTAAACTTAGTCTATTCATGCTTAAACACTTGAGATTGTAGGAGTATGTACCTCCTTTGGTTTCCTTAGTCAGTCTCAGTCTTTGGGCTCTCGGTCGAACTTTGTTGGATGGCCTCTATATAAGGTTGATGGAATCTAACTATCTTTGTTCATGCCACTAAGGAAATGTCCTAACTAGCATGTTACTAGACCCTTGGCCTACAAGTAACCTTAACCACTTGCGATGTGTGCTTGGGGATCTCAAAGAAACAAATAGGTCAAATATGAAAGACCCTTGCAAGAATATCATATCGGACAATTACAATACATGCCTTTATAAACCCTAGTGCTTGACCTAAAGGGACATAAGATACTTTACAATTGAATGCGACTAGGTCTTCTTATTTTAAGACACGATCTAGTTACAGAAACACTCATAAAGTGCATATTACAAGTGTGTGTGTGTGTGTATATATATGATTTATTGATTTACTCATTGAAAATATCAATACCTTTAAAATGTGTAGACATAATAGAATTTACCGGTCCCAAAGGAGTCTGATTAGCTAATAATCTGTGCGAGCTATGTGGCCGGTAAAATACAATCCATTTAAAATGTGAGTACCTTTAGCCAAATCTGTCTAACCTGTGGATTAATGGACTGACCTGACACATCACTATAATTAAGTATACTTTCAAAAAAGATGTAAATTGAGAATAGAGTGTTTGCTAATTGAGCAAAGTATTTTTTTTAAATGATGATTTTGATCTCTAAATGCATAAATCGGTGATAATTTAGTTCCTGAAGGAATCAAAATTTTATATAATCTTTGAATGTGTAAAAAGTGAGACTATTATATATCTGTTCTTGTAAGATTATTTTATCATTAATCTTTAATGTTCAAATATTGATTTAACATTAATTATAAAGATCAAAATTAATTAGTCATTAAATTGTACAACATAACATAATTGTTGTACTTTTTACTTATTCAATGATTAAATAAAAAAAATTATTATTTTAAAAACTGAATTGTCATTACACTTTCAAAGACAAAAAAAACCATTTATTACTTTTTTTTTCTTCTAAGATCAAGATTCAATTGTATCAGCTTTATTCATTCATTAGAAAAGTTTACATCAGAAATAAAAAGAGAGACTACATGATGCGGATAGTCCTCAATCCAGTACATATCATAACTTGTCAATTTCAAAAGATAATTTACATTTCTAACTTGGAATTCTTTTTGTAATATTGGACAATTTACATTTGTAATTAGGTGTTACACCATATAAGTTATAAATTTACATTTATAACTAGTCCATCACATATCAATAATCAACAATGGCGCGGATCAGTTACATGCACGCAAAAACTAATAAGTTATAAATTTACAAATACAAAAAATAGAAGGGCATTGCCATGCAATCTTGGTGACCATGTCCAAGTAGGTGGCACCGTGGCAGGAAGTGGATAGAACTAGGTTATTTATGTATCGGACTCTTTTCGGCCTTGTTAGGCTAGTTGTGTGGGAAGTTTTGAACCTTTGTTATGCCTGAATATGAAAACAATGACAATTGCACAAATTCTCATAATAATTATCCAATAATAACTTCATTTTCAAAATTCGCATGTACATAGGAACACCTTGTATTTTTCGATTCATAAGAATAGCGTACATTTATCTTTTTATATTTCTACTTTGTAGTACATGAAACAAAAATAGTAGATAAATGAATAAAACAGTGTTACAACTCGTTTCCCTTATTTTATCTCGATCCAATTATCTATATTTTTATAATCACGCTGGCCACTAGTATATAGGATCAAATATTCTATGTCTGCATTAATCTTTATGTGTTGCTATGACTCTGATACCTGCATGTCTCGGATTTTACGTCATTCTATGAACATATTCCATGAGAGAAGTAAGGATTACGAAAGAAAATGATACAAATTGAGAGAAACACACACACACATACCACATAATTGAAGGATCATGACCAGAGAAGGAGCTATACTTAAATTTCAGGGGACAACTACAAAAAATACTCATCAAATTTCATATGAAATATTTACAGAGAAAAAAGGATTATATAGTGTAAATTTTTTTAGACAATCATTTTATCACAATTTATTATATATAATAAATTTATTGATTTTTAAGATAATTATTTTAAAGTAATTCAAACGGTAATTTATAATTGAATGTCAGTGTAAAATTATTTTATACTGTTAGTGCATAAATATTAAACTTATATTTATATATTTCTAAAAAAATATATACTTATATTACTAATTTATCAAAATATTAATAAAAATATATTTAAACACAAGACAAATTAAGTATTTTTTAAAGACTTAAGATTATAAATGTCAATAATAAGTTTCACATGTTGCAAAGAAATTTCATTTCACTATATAATAAAAAATAGTATTTACATCAATAATAATTTTTTAGCAATTTTTTTAATTAGTTATCTTCTAAAAATCTATTAAATTGTAATGGATTATGTTACTCGCCAAAGAATAGTAGACAAAAATCACAAAAGAAGAATATGCTTTCATATTATTGAAAGAAGAATATTATGTCAACAATAGTCATTGTCAAAGAAACGAAACTTTATAGATCTTTATTACAACTCGATATTTTCAGTATGTTTTCCCAAGATTTATTGAGCAACTTATTTGGGTGACTCGATCCATGCATCCGATGCCAGAAATATGTTGGTGTCTCACAAATAATGCCCCAAAAAAAGATACAAGAGTAGAAAAAAAATACATGAAAAAATGATAGGAAAGAGAGGATATTTGTTAACATGTCTCAAACCTCAAACTATCAATCTCATAATAATAAATAAAACTCCAAATATCAATCTCGTACATATAGTGTTTTTAATTAAATTGATTATGTATTGACAAATTTGAATAAATGACTTTTAAATTTCAAAATTATTTATAATCAAATCAGTATAAATGGGATGACTAATATATACTTAAATATAATTATTTATAATCTTTAAAATAGATGGTAAATGAAAAATATTAGTGAAAATAAGAATAAATGATATTTAAATATTTTGTCTGAAAGGAGAAAACAGTATAATTATCTTGACAACAAATACAATAAAAAGAAAATACAATATTTTTCTAAAAAATAAAATAGTTTAATTATCTTCACAATAAATATTATAAAAGAAGAATAAAATATTTTATATAAAAAGTAACACCAAGAGACTAAGATATTATCTTTTATCTCTAAAATAAAAATCATCACTTAAGTATTAGAATAATATATTATAATATTTAAGTTGTGTGTAATAAATTAAAATCAGTTAGAAGGGCAACGCCCCCGGGCCCCCACCTATAACATGCCTCCGTCCCTAATCATCAAAGGAGAAGATAAGTTTTACATGCAGATAAAGCAATTTCCAATATTTAAATGTATACATCGATCCAGCTACAGTTATAATTATATTATAGTGTGTATATTTTTATATAATTAAATTTATTATATTTTAAATTTACAATATGAATAATTTTCATTATCATATAACATTATTTTTAACTATTGGTACTTAAATAATATTAGAACCTAACTTTTAGAAAGAGAAAAAATAAAGTAGATTAACTAAAAGAAATATATCGACGATTAAAAAGATTGAATATATACTTAAAGATAAAACAAGAACAATAATTTAAAGTGCATGAATGAATTTTTTTGTACTATTATAGAATTTAGGTGTGAAATGTATTTTTAAAATAAAAATATTAAAAATATCTAATTGAAAAATTAAAATGAATGAAAATTTCATCTCTTAAATTTTATATATATATATATATATATATATATATATATATATATATATATATATATATATATATATATATATATATATATATATATCATTTACAATATAAGAATAAATAATGGAATAGGTAAATGACTATACAGATATGTTAGGTCCCCTTCCCAAACTCCCAGTGGGTAAGGGGGTTGCTCTCTCCCCATTTTTCTTTTTGGACGTTGTTCATTAAAGTGATAAAAAGGTATCTAGACAAGAGAGATCTTACTCTCTTAGGACCCGTATGATTTGATAGATCCTTGGCTTCTAATAAAAGTACCTTCAATATTGCAATGACAAGTTCAATCAGATAAGCAATAAGTATGTCGTGTGTGTATATACATACAAATAATACTTGTACAATAAATTATACAACAAAATACTGTATATACAACTAAGAGAGAAAAAGAAATTATTTTTGAAATATAATAAATATGATATAAATTATTGTACAAAATATTATATATGTATCAAATCTTTTATATATATATATATATATATATATATATATATATATATTGTTGTACAAATAATATTTGTATATTTTATTGTATAAGTATTATTTTATATATTAATTTTGACATGGGTGTGATTGACGTCAATTCATCTATATTTACAAACGCACACATGTTAAATTGGATTTTGAGGATTGTGCTTTTTCTGAAATTGAATTATCATCAACTTGGAAAGCAAATGAAGAACATTGATGGTACGTAACTAATTGCAGGGTAAGTGCAATAGTATTTGCCATCACAACCATGACAATTTGAGGCGATCAATATAAGGCACGAGCAAGATGATGAAACTCATACCAAAACTGATACACGTCTCCACCTGTTAATTTTTATATATATAACCCTAATTGATTAAAGTATACAAATTAGGTATCATTAGCTAATTGCACATATGTAACATCTTGGTACCACTGGTACCCATTAATATTAATCTTTGGTTTACCAAAGTAAAATTAGGTGTCATTAGGTGATCACACTTGTGATGAACGCATGCCCTCTGATATATCATCGTGGGTCATCCATGCACTCTTTACATTGATAGAACATATAAGAAGCCTCCCACCAATATTATATACTATTCACAAAACATGTCCCACATAGGGTCACACATCCATAAGCTCACCTTTCTCTTTGGCTCTTCGTTTAATATTTTACCACGAACCGATTCATGCAAAGCATGATTTTAAATTGTGATCGCAGTTACCTTACAGTAAGTTAAAAAGTCTTTATATTATAGATAATTATAAGAAAATACAATCGATGTGATTGTAATTGTGATTACGTGCAGTGAGTTAAAATACTTTCATACTGTGAGTATAATTACGATTGCTGAATGTTATTTAAAACAATGACGTAAATAGTCATTTTAGCAGAGTGTAAAATACGAAGTAATATTTGCATGACCAGGAGCTTGCAATGGAAATAAGAATTGTGGTTTTTCGATTTTTTCCTTTCCTTTAATTTATTAACCGAAATATGTAAACCTATCTCATTTTTTTTAACGAATCCGTGTAGTAATATTGCTAATTATTTATTTGATTAGATTTTAGACCTTTTTATTTCTTTAGTTTTCTCCTTTTTGGCTATTACATTACTTGATCACTTTCTCTGTCTCTTTGTTTTTTGTTTTTTTGTTTTTCCTTGTTATCTCATATTCAGAGAAATGATGTTTACGTTAGAAATAAATATGGATTCAAAGAATCACCGTTGGGTCGGTGGGGGGTGCTTGTGCACCGAACACAGACGGCACAAAGCGGTGTGAGTTCAGAGGCAGAGGTCTTTGCTATATCTATCTCACAAGTACGTGACACCTATCAGCTTTACGGGGAAATTAATGAAAACGTACGTTTTTAATGCAGAGGCAGATTAATGATGGAAAAAAAAGATTCACTTTTGCGGATATATATACCATTAGAGGAATTAATTAGTTAAGCTTATTTAAAATAAACAAACCGAGAAGGAAAAAGAAGTAAGCAATTTTTTTTAGCTTAATCATGGACCACGAAGTTTATACATGGCTACATGATTTATTTATTTTTGGCAATTGATTAATTAAGAATTACATTTATTTTGCAGTAAGATGTAAAAGAAAAAAAATGTACATCTGCTCCTTAAACATGTTAAGGAACTAGCTTGCTGATCTTTTTAATCTCCTTCTATAGGCTACCCCAATTAAGAATTCATAACACAATGGTTCATGGCCAAACCACCCGGCCAGTTGCTACGTACGTACTCTCTAGCACTGGTCTATCACCATCATGAAATAGTGAAGCCCCCATCACAATCATAGCGAGACATGCACAAGGTGACAAAGAGATTAGAGAGAACGAGACACAGATTTTCAGGGAGAAGTAATAAGCCAATGGTATCGTGTGACCATTCTGCGTAATTCTGTGTACAAGTGGTTCGATCAATGAGAAAATTAGAGAAAGCGAGATCAGATATGAAGAGATGAGAGGGAAGACAGAAAGTTCAAGACCATTATTTACGTAATTACGTTAACACTAATAGAAAAGAAAGGAAATAGTATACCAAACTTTCCCCTTTAGGTTCAACAATTTGCATTTATTGTCAATTTATTTTTTCAAATTTGTGGGTAGATGTTTGTTAAGAAGTGAAAATATCACTCATTAGTTGACTAATTACTGGTAATTGTTTCTTAAAAAAATTACTAGTATAACATTTTTTTTATAAATATTTATTTTAATATTTATATAGATTAATTGAATAAAAATTTTTGATCGATGTACATCTAAAAATGAGACCTGGTCGATAACTTGCCTTGATCATCCTTAGCACCAAACATTCGTGACTAGAATTATCGCAACTACCTTTTGATTACTGTAGCTTTGGTCACTAAGTTGTTTAGGATCATTTTTTTTGTTGCTATATATATATATATATATATGATGATTTTTTAAAGATCCTATAATTAACTGAGAGTATAAAATATTTTATACTATTAATGTATTTTAGTTAATTTTTTAATTATTTGTCAAGTGAACCCATTCCACTCTCACTCTTACCATGTCCATGTCCACGTACTGATGGACCAACCCATCTCAATTCTCATCAATGACATGCTATTGTCAATGTGTCTTTGCTTGATTTCCTACTAGTCGGTTATATATTTTATAAACTTAAATATTATCTTACCCCCTCAACTATGAGTCAAATTTACTTTTAATTTCGTAAATTTAGACGTGTTTTTTAGTCTTTATAATCTGAAAATAATTTACTTTTAATCCCTGATAAGGAAAGAAAGTTAAATATTTTTCAATTATGAAACTTAAAAAACTACTTTTAAATGTGAGGGATAAGAAACAAATTTAGTCAAAATTTAAAGAATTAAAAATATATTTAAGTTTTTTTATAATTTTCTTTTTCCTTTTTTTCTCTTCTACACATTTTCCATAATATTACATACTTCTCTTCTTTCTCTTTTATCTCTCTCATAATTATAAAAAGAAATTGAAGAAATATATTGTATACAAATAATTTCTCTAGAATTTTAGGTATGTTTAGACATTAAATTAGTTAAGATATATATTTGGATTTTATTTATGGTGCTGTTATATATACTCATCACGTTAACATGTATATAGTGACATTTTCTGCTTTGGGTGATTTGGTGGAGAATGAAGTGCTTGATGGTGCGTTTTATTTAAGGGGAAAATGTGAAATGGAACAAATGAAAAGAGGAGCCCATATAATAAGATAGCTAGGCCTAGCATGGTGGCTCTTAGCATAAATCTCTATCAGAGCGAATGAAAAGTGATGGTTGTTTGTTTAAGAAAGCATAGGGAGCTAATGAGGGGGAAAGAAAGCAAGCCACGGTATTAAATTAAATTAGAAAACAAACAAAAGGAGTCAACTAGTGAGCAAAATAAAAATAACTAAGCAAAGGTCTAGTGGACCATTGATTATGGCAACAATAATTTTTCAGCTATTGGCAATTTTCTTAATCGACAATCAAAGCCTTTATTAGCCTCGTATTGAATGTTGGTGGAGCTATATTTTTTTAATGGATTGCTTGAACGCAAACTATGGTGGGGATGGTGCGTGGATATTCTAAGCCCGTCTAAACCCAACCCACTCTAAAAAGAAAAGTCCCATAACGTTTTTCATGCAAAAAGCAGCATATTCTTGTATATCAGCCAACATATTCTTTGTAGCTGTTGTTAAATATTTGAAGAGGGACTTTTATTGTGTATATTAATCTTATTCTAATCAAGTAAAATTGTTTCTCCTAAAAAAAATGCATGTAATATTAAAAAAAGAACATGAACATAATAGTCTTTCTCCCCAAAAATAATAGTTATTCTAGATTATTTTAAACAGATAAAAAAAATAATAAAAAAATAAAAGAATAATAATTTTATAAAATTAAGTTTATATCATCATTAATTAATTTTTAAATTTTGTTGTCTATCATTAATATTATAAGAATTATAGGTGAAAAATGTAATTAATTAATGTTACATTAAAAAATTAATTAAATTATTTTAGGATAATTTTTTTTCTTTTATACTATAACTATAATATGACAGAACAAGTGATTAATAAGTTTTCTTCTTTCAAGTCTCCTCCCACGTAACAAAGTTTAATGGAAATTCATCGTACATCGTTGATGCTTTCCCTTAATTAGGTTGGCTTCTTTTCCTTTATATAGAGACAAGTGTCTTATTGTTCTTGGTAGTTGGTAGTTGGTACTTGGTACTGGTGGAGTTGAAGGATTGAAAACAGTTCTTTTTACACACTTACCCGATACTCTTCTTCGATCAGTTTGCTTTGCTAATTAGAAAATGCTCCTTAAACCTTTTTCCCCCTTCTTTTTTCACCTTTCACTAAATGGTGTATGAAACAGAACCACTAATTAAATTAGCAGCAACAAACTTTATTCCAAAAATAGAGAACATATACATACCCCCTTAAGGAATATTTTCTCCAGCACTATTCCACTAGCTTTTCTATTGATCATTTTTTTCTTTGACCTTCCATGCTTTTCTATCAGATGCAGTATACAAAGAGCTTCAACTTAACTACTTAAGCTTATCAAGTTCAGCCACATGAAGCACTTAGCCAAATAGTGGCATCTATGGGATCATGGGATAGTTAATTAATAGTATAGTAACATGCATCGTAATACTTATAAATTGTCTATATATTAGTAAGTTTTCCACTTGTGATCACCTTTGTCCTATTATGACATGAATACTAAAATATTAGGAATTATAACTATATAGCATGCACAACTAGGTGTAGATGGTCATAGCCTCATAGGCAAATATTCTTTTACCAGCTTGTGTTTATATCACTAAACAAATGATGCTTATTTAAAATTGCACGCCATATAATATTTTACATTTCTGTTTATTTGGCCATTATTATGCATTTATGCATAATATATCTTAAGGTAGACTAGTAGAAAGACATTAAGGGACAAGAGATCTTGCTACTCAAATACTTGCCCTTTATTTAACTGACTAAATCAGAAGGAATTGGACTCAACAATAAGCCATGAGTGTGAATGGATTATTGTTATCAGTCTAATCCTATCAATCTAACGACATACTGAAAATACAATTGATGAATATATTTTGTCCCTGTATTGGTTCACTCCATAAACAT
This sequence comes from Glycine max, assembly GCF_000004515.6. Classification (NCBI taxonomy): domain Eukaryota; kingdom Viridiplantae; phylum Streptophyta; class Magnoliopsida; order Fabales; family Fabaceae; genus Glycine; species Glycine max. The sequence goes on from NC_038254.2 coordinate 2,935,332, forward strand.
CCAAATCCATGTATTTAATTATGAAAGCAGGGAGATTTTTCATTCAAATTTAAAATTTGCTCCATTATCTACAGACAAATAAAGACTATACATATATTGGAAATTCTGGCAACATATCTCATTCTTGCATGTTAGCTAACAGAACGCCTAAATTATAATCCTTGAACTGTAATGAGAACTCTCCATCAATAATTAGTTCTGCTAATCATTCACTTTTCCTTTCCTTTAACCGAAAAATATATGAAATTTATAACCATTAATAAAATCACCAGCAGCAAGATTTAATTTGTTCATGAACTGGGGAACACGCGCCCAAGATATATTTTCTTGGGCATACTTCCATTGTCGATTCTATAATGAATTTTGTCTTGGTTCTACTTTCTGTTGCATGCCTGTTTTGACGGGTGATACCAATCATATCTGATTTTTCTGTTGGATATATTACTTGAAATTGTGATACATAAATTTTTTAATATTAGGCACATATAACATTTGAAGAACTCTCAGACAGCCAGATTTATAAGGCCCCATCTGGTTAGTAGTTTTGTAATACTAACTTATCTGAATTAATTAAAGCATAATTAATTTGAGGACAATCTTTTCGTCTAGCATGACAACCCACTTCAAAGAATTTTAAAAAAAATGTTTGGAATCAAAATAATGCATAACAAAATTAGTTAATCTTACAGGCATAAACAATATTGCGTAAAAAGGCAATGATAGTCTTTGACCAAGCCATGTGGTAATTTTATGTTATTATATTAATGATGATTAATTTATATAATTGCACACCATACACACACGCATGAAAGAAAAAATACAATTTTCCTCCTCTTTCTTTGGTCGGGTTTGCTTTCTGTTAGCTGACTTGATTAGTCAAAGTGCATGTTACCATAACAAAACATGGAAACATTAATTTCAAAACGAGTCTTATGTAATGAAGTTATAAACCATGTGAGGTGTCAATTGAAAAATCAGAAAGTGGATAGGATCATGTGGTGGTTACTTGATTTTGTTTACAAATTTGGGTAAGTTAATAGTAGTTTAGTAGAACTTTTTGTCCAATGACTAGCCATGTGTTGAAGAATAAGAAAAAAAAGAAGCTTGGAAATCATAGGCATAACATCCACATAACAATGATAATGTCGAAATACACAAACATTGGATTCATCCTATTTTACCTCCTGTGGCGTAGTAACTTCATTTTATCAGAAATCTTTTATATTAAATGCCATACCATATTGATTACCATAAAAAGAAGGCATACTGATACTGTGTAACTAAATTGATTCCAGGGGAAAGGAGTTTGAGATATGCTGATGAAAAGCAACTTATGCGATAAACAATGTTTAAATTGGAATAGCAAGAATTTATAACATATTCTTAGGGTGATACTTAATAGTCTCAAGCAAAGTGTGAAAGTGTGGCATAAGTAACTAGTTGCTTGGACTCTTTAAAAATATGACATATTCGATTCCTAGTTATGTAGGTAGAAAAGTTGCTCCTTAACTAGTAGTTTACTTTCACGGAATACTACTTTCATGGCTCATGACTGTGGAGATACCCTAAATCTATTCATGAATCTTAAAAAAATAAAAATTCAGAGTCTCATCTAATTTCATTGTTGTCTCTAATGAAATGTCTTCATCATGATTGAAGATTTTATGCTCGTTGTTTATTCACGAAAATGAATCAAAATTTGAAAAAACAACTTAGAAGATAGCAAAATGCAACAATCTCTTTGGAATTTGGTACATAAACTACTTTTGGCAACATTACACTTTGTTGATTGCTTGATGATGTGGCCAAGTTTGTCGTGTACCATATGTTAGTTTGTTTTCCCTTGATATTCACATGCCACAAATATGTTTATGCAACGAACTTAGACCAATAATTCACGAGGACAGTGCAAAGTGCTCTGCTTCAACCGTTTCGCAGTTGCCAAAGTCATTTTCTGCTTTTTCCCCCAACTAAATTACTAAACGAGACTCCTTTCTATTAAAAAATTAGTTTTGGTACCGAATATATTGCTGCATATAACCCTCCCTGGACCATCTAAGAGCACCAAGTCTGAAGTAGGGAACATTTCTCATATTATTAGGGCTTTTTACAAAATTCATTCTATATATACGTTGAACAAAACTTGAAAAATAAAAGGCAACTTAGTCGGTTGTCAATTTGCCTTGTAGAGTCATGAGTCATGACTTGTGAAACACATGGAACACAATGCAAAAAGCAAGGAAAAGCATTAGAATTTCGTTTTTCTTCTACTAGCTTGACCAAAGACATATATACATCCATCCTAAAAATTCAAAATGAATGCAGCAACACAAATAATGTTAAGAAACTCCAAGAGCTTAATTTAAACTATGTGGCATAGCATTTGGGTATTTTGAAGCTTTACCATTCTTAAAAGTTAAAACAGTTATTCCTTCCACCAAGTCACCAACACGTGTAAAAAACTAAAGAAAATAGTTCTATTTCTATCATATTTTTTCAAACTCCACCACCAACATTTTTAGATTCTTTTTACTGCCATCTAAGAAATTGTTTGCTGAAACATTTGACACATGGTCATACAACATTTAGTTCAAACTCAACTATATTACAATATAAGGTTTGCCATTTTTATTTTATTTTATTTTATATGGTAATGAAGAGCAAACCTAAATCTTCATGCATACTATTCAAATTCCGTATCACTATGTCAATCCTAATTGATCAATATAAGGTTTGTCTGACACACAAATTCAAAGAAAGTTATTCAATTTTAGTTATATTGTAATAGATAAACAACTAAAAATCAAGACTGCAGACGAAATAAAGTTATTCACAGAATCACTGGATATTTGAATTGAAAATTCTTGCAAACTTAATCAATGTCAAACTAAGAGGTAAATATGACTTTATGTTCTCACTTTCCGCTTCCTTTTCTACCATGTAAACATTTTATTTTCTTTTTTCTACCATGAATGAAAATACATTAGAAAGATTTGGACAATTCAATTTTTCCGGCACGCTACCGAACGCATCTTTTGCTATCTGGGGACCGTGCATGTCATTATGAATTAACGATGAGAGTTACTGACATGTAAAAACTTAGGTTGTGAAACGGGGAACAAGGACTCTTTCACTAAATTTTATGGTAACTTTGTTAAGGTTTGTTTTTCCATTAGGTGACGTGACCAGTCAAACATCTTACAAAATGCATGCAGCCGCACAAGTCCAAAAAAATTGATTCATATTAAGCCCACGTATCCACATGAAAAACTGAAAACGATCATTTAGAAAATTAATTATTGGACAGTCATGTGTTAGGTATTTGATTTGTCTTATTTAAGCTTGCATAAGACCCATATATAGTTTATAATTTGTCCTATTGTCTTATTGAACATGAGCAAAAATTGCATCCCATTTTGATACAATTAATCTTTCTTTAATCACTTTGGTTTGTTGTTGTAGTCTTTCATTATGAAAAAAATCTGAACTACATAGATAACAATTAGAAAAAGTGGTGATTGTGGCAATGATCACTTTAAAATAGTCAATAAAAAAAAATCCCTTAAACTCCCACATCTAATTCTCTTGGACCATGAAAAAACATGACAGTTAAAAATAAAACAATTTGAATATGTGATCCCTGGACTATATTAATGATCTAATGATTAAATTAATGTTATGATTTTCTTTTATGTGTAGAAATCAAATATAATATTAAAAATTTATAATAACTCACACACTTTACTCAATCAAACTAATAAGATTTTTTAAAAGATTAAATATTAATGATGATAAGAGAAAATTATGTATTTCTTTTTATTTATTCTCCATGAAGATAAGGGATTTGATAACAGACGAAATCCCCTTAATCATACATAACATCAACATTATATCAAGGAAAAAAAAACTATATGAATTCAAATAATGTTTAAAGTCATTTAAGTTATTTTTATCATGTTGCAACCTTCATTAATGCCAAATGGCGAATGACCTAGGAAACATCAACACTTAGCATTTTTATTCTATCATATGAGCAGCAATGGCTACGGAGTTGAGAATGCATGCTAGTTAATTTGTTTTGGGGACAAGGTACCTAGCTTGTTGCCACAAGAACATGTTAAGTTCTCTATTGTCCATTCACAATAATAACCCTTCTTCAATACAATGCATTTAGATAAATACTCGTAACTTTTATGTTTTATTGTCCATATAGGAGGCAAGCCATTTTCACCAGTTTCGATATGTTAACATGTACAGAGACAGAGAGACTTTCATCTCCAAACTGTTGATGAATATAACAGCAAATCGTTGTTAAGAAATTAAAACGAAAGGGTCAATCATACATTAAATGAAGACTTCACTAAAACATTTTCTTAATTAATGTCCTCCTATTCGTAAATCGATTTTATACATCTCAATTTTCAATTTTAAGATAAAGAAAATATGTAAATTAGGTTGTCTTCACTTTTTTAAAAAATAGTCTCCACCATCGTTTTGTTTCAACAGTCAATAAATATGTAGAACCAGATGATTCTGTTCTTATTAATTCTACATTATGGGTCAAATATCACATGTCCATGAAAATAGCAGAAGTACTTTCATCGTTTTGTTCAAATTATACCATTGACTAAGCACCCTAATCTAATGTGAAAATGTCAGAAGTTGTTCTAGGGTATATACCATTGATTTGAATGTCAGAAAATACTTTGACAAATGATAAATTGCTGACCAATATTCGGGTATATCACATTGATTTGAATGTTCAAATGAAACACCTTTACTTGTTCACATGCATTGCATCTTTGCTTACTTTATGCAAGACAAATCTAGATAGCGTGACTACAAATTTTTCTCTATTTTTCTTTGGCTCAATAAGTATTAACCATCCAAAATACTAGTAGTCGTGACGAGCTCTAAATAAGCCCAAATGGTAGACAGAAAAATAAAGCTCGGCCCAAACTAGACCAATAAGTTTTTCCATTAGCCGAAACTAACATCTGGTCCAAGACATTTGACATTGTGTTTATGAACCCGGAAATTTACTGAAAGATTGGTTTAGTGATTTAGTCGTCCAATGAAATATTAATATCATTTTTATAAATAAAAATAAAATATTAACTAAGCCTTTATATAGGCTTTGGATCCAACAATATTATTTTCAAACGAATAAAAGCTACTGATTGTGAATTTTAATGATATTTCTTAATAATTTGTTCTGAATTTTCTTCTCTAGATCATAAGTATCTAATATAGTTGACAATTCTTTTTAAGAAGAAAATTTATAATAATTTTACGGTACATGGAAAATTTATAATATTTTTGGCACATATAATATTTGGGGTGAAATTTGATATTTTGGTAAGTGATTTTTGAGTAAAATAAAGTATAAAGCAATTTAATAAATGAGAAATGCTTGTTTGTATGAAAAGAATTGCACAAAGTGTAATTTCAAGTTTTTATCCGATTGCTTTATATTTTGGTTTGCACAATATTTTGGTTTTGCATTTTTGCTGCTATTTTTGTATAATTCGTATAAAATAACAGTTCTTTTAATTAATCAATTCAATTCATAAAATTTGAGGAAGAATAATAATAATCTGAGAGTTTTAAGTAAAAGAAATTTGATGGAAAGACCAATTTTTCTTAATTCTAAAAATGTATGGATTTTATTAATTAAAAAATATAAAAATTTAAATTGGTATCATATATTGTCTAAATTAATGAGACTAACACTATAATTAATGAGACTAACAACTTTAGCAGGATGACATGAATAGTTTCACTACAATTTTTACCAGGGTGACCTTTAATTTTCAACGATAACTTGCTCCACCAATTGTGTACATGTTGGTGACATGATTTTATGATATGAGTACACAAAATGTAATTTAGTATCTTCATATTTTTAGCTTGACCTCACATATGTCTATTCTTCGGTCTTCTTCAACAGTTAAAGAAATCTCTACTGCTCTTATATCCTTGGGCCCTCCTCTCTCACTAATCTGGACTGAATAGTAAATTAATTTTCATTTTTAAATCGAAATTCTTCCCTCATGTGATCCTAATTAACTGGCTGAAATATGGCATTTACACAGCAAATACACCCTAATCTGGCTGAAATCTTGTTCCAGCCCATTGTCTAGTGATAGGAAATGAAAATTATAGATAATTAAAAATAAGTAAAGAAAGTATTTTTTTTTCTCAAACTAAACGATATATATATATATATAGTCATGTAATTTGTATTGAAGTTAGCTTCTTCATAATATTTTTACACCCATATAGATAAAATTTCAATTAATCATAAGCAAGCAAGTATCCCACTATCACTATATATGTACTAACTGTGGATTCAATCTTTTTTAAAAGATTAATATTAGTTTTCAGTAAATTATTTTTTTAATGAAAAGAATTTAAACTTATATTTTTTCTTTTTTCTTTCTTTTTTCCACTTCACTAGGCAATCAATCTTGTAATTTTGTATTTCATTAATTTTTGCCTCCATTGTTGAGTCAACTTCTTGATATTAGGTAAGTAATTAATTCTTTTTGTTTTTTCCAAAAAACAAAATTCTTGTTGTAACTGGACTGTGTTGACAAGATTCCTGGGACCACAGGCTACGTTACTGAAAAGTTATAACCTCTGTGGTGGCCCCCTCTTATTTTATATAAAAAATTGTAAATTATTCTTTTGGTACAATGCCTCATATTTTTGCCACCTGCAAAAGATGAAAGAGGAACTGCTACTCTTTCCGTGTTCTTTTGCTGTAAAAAACTTGTGAAAGACAGAGGAAACGTCTTGATTTTTTTGGCCAATTCACTTTTTCTGGCACTTTTTTCTTACGTTGTTGATTGTTCCCTGGGCCCACTTGCGACTTTACGTCCAAGATAAACACATATTCAGAACACTAGGAACCACAGCAGACAAAATAATACAGCAACAAGACATTTTCTTTTAGGGTTCGGTCTTTGAGTTAAAGAAGAAAATAATAAATTGGAATCCATATTTTTATATTTTATTTTAATTTAAATTTTTTATCATAATTTATTTTCATTTTATTTCTATCACACCTTTAGATTCAAATCACAGTGCAATTTTACTGTCACTGAGAAATGGTCAAATCAACTCTGATCATCACCCATCAGACTCTCCTATATGGTCACCACTTAAATTATGAATGTAAACAAATATCAGAAGCAACTACAATCATATATTGCGTTGCATGTCATCATCATCACATCATCTTTATACACTTCATGCATGTGATCATCCGCAGTCACTTTCTTACCATAAATATCCACTCATCTGCACACCCTCCCCCGGTTTTTCTGGTTGACACTCATAAATTCCAAGCTTCAATGTGGTGAAGAGAGATTTTCTTTGGCACTCAATTAATCACTCTTAGGACTTGTAGACACAGAGAAAGGGAAATTAATAATCTAAACGGTCTTGTATGGAGAAATTATTACATGGTATGATTATAGTTTTGATCAATTTTTATGTGATTCATAGCTGAATATTTTAATTTTTATTTATTATCATACTATATGTATATGTATAAAGTATTCAATAACTTTATTAATAATTAATGTGTAAGAGAATTTAACTACCATTTTATCATCGGATTTTTTTTAATCAATTTTTTTTTCGTTTATAAGACTTAAACAGTTAAACATGATATCTCACTTATAGAATTTGAATTCATCAGTTCCACCTTAATCAACATAATGTTTGTTGGATTTGTTAGTTTATGAAAATGAGTAAATAAAATTTAATTGTGTAATGACGCAAATAATGCTAATCTGAAACTATGTAATATTTTTTTGCATGTATGAGGTGGAGGGTCCTTTACCTTAAGGACAAGAGCCCCACACTAGGACGAGGCAGAGTTAGTGTCTATTATCTAACTCAACACCACTAGTACCACAGCCACACTACTCAGATTCCACACAAGTTGATTAAAATCCAACCTTTCACCCTCCATCAGATGAGATGGATTTGATTTCTTTTGGCATGAACACGACTACCTAAAAATTCTTCATTATATAATTCACACTGATGTGGCAGCCAGCCAGCCAGCCAGAACTGACGCAGAGGCTACCCAGCTTGTACAATGGCCTATTCCCATTCTCATAAACACGTAAATCACCTCCCATGGCTACAAACTTACATGTGGATAAAAGGGTTCACTCAAACCTGGACCATATATCCCAAACAAACACACTCAATATACTTTTTCCAACCACAAAATGTTACTCCATAATTTTGGAACTTTGTTTTGTTATGGCTAGCCAGCTAATTAATATATATGTTGTTACAACTTGCCACTCATCAGTCCGAATGCATGGTACGATGTTAGCATGTTAAAGTCAAAACAAAATGAAATGCTATACCAAAGATTACTAATCTTGCTAATCATATAAACTTAGCAAAAGACATTAAATCGCTTTGTTTACATAATTATAGCAAAGTTAGCATTTGTGTGCATTTCTTCTGCTGGTGTCTGCATTTGGTCACTTGCTCCATTCTCTTAGCATTAATTCGTTCACATGATTCAAATGGACCTGGATTCCTTGTAGTCGGAGAAGTCACACATTTACCCAGTTGGATGATAAGAACCGTCTGATGAAAATCTGACGATTCATAATTCATTTCGGTAAATCCAACTTAAAAACACTTTTAAAGTACCAACCGTCTGATGAAATCAGACGTTCATCAGACGATTCATATTCCCGATTGCGTGACTGTATGACAGCGGGGAATCCAAATCCAACACAAGAGCAACATTAGTTATTATTTTATTTTCAATTCAACCCCATTTTCTATACAAGGGGTGTTTCTTCCATGAAGTTAGAGATGGCGTGTACAAATACACATACAAGTAAGAGCAGCTTAAATAAGGGAATACGATGAGTAGGGCCCATACATTGGAGTTTTCCACTTGGAGTAAGCTACAGATGCAATGGAAATTAGGATATGATGTATTGTGTTCAGAATTAATGTAGACATCTCTGCGTATAGCTAGGTTGTTATGCTCAGCGAAATTTCTGGGTTACGTTTGATGTATCTTTTCACATATATAGTTCTCTAGCATAAGTGTGCCATGCCCATGAAGTAGACTAGGGATCACTCACTAATGAAAGTTAAAAGAGTTTACTTATACTCCAATCACATATATGACAGTTTTCTTTTCCCCTACACAAATTCATATTTCGCTCAACAGTTGTACACTTGTACTGAATATATTTTTTGTTCTCTCTACAAGATGGCATGAATGAATTATATAGCTATGGCTAGTATCTCTCTATTCCAAAGATTTTTTTTCCTCCTGTTTTACAACAATTATACTATAAAATTATTATTGTTTTTATCAACAAATATCAATTATTAAAATGTTAGTTTTTATTAAGGCTGAACCCACAATCTTTTTTCCTTCTCTTCTCACTTAACCATTCAATTTATCTTATATTTCTATTTGTACTATAAAGTTAATAGTTAATAACTATATTCTAGCTTGAATTATTAGCGTCTCTGTTTAAAAATTTTCAAGTTTTATTAATTTGTGGGAGTTTACACATAATCACTCTGAATATAAACATTTGATGTTGATATGTTATCCTTTGTGTGTGTGGGTATGAAACTTCATTGTTCATTAGTAATAGAATAGTAATCAAAGTAGGGTAAATTATGTCAGAAATGTATTAATTTAGGGATGAAAAAGTGCAATTAAACAATAAATCAGATAAAAGTATATTTTTTGCTTTTTTTTGTACCCATCAAAAATAAAATTTTAAGAATGCTGTTATTTGGATTACAAATAATGTGCGATTATTATAAACAAAGGAAAAGTGTAGGATTTTGGTGGAGCCTAAACAAAGGTGGTGTGTGTAATGCGAATTTGGCTTTTTTGTTGTTGTTTTTCATATTGTTCTGTGTTGTTCTATTAAAATAACAATCACAACTGCTGTATGATTTTTCATGTGAAGTAATTAAAACAAATCGTGTGTATCTCTATAATAGCTGTAAAATTGTCAAAAAGTGAAATTGACATTTACATTTCAATGGAACCCACTGACTACAGTTAAATGAATCCACATTGTAGAGTCACTTCTAAAAGTGATTGATCAGTTAATACTATATATGATATGATACACAAATGAAAATTAATGGCGGGAAGCAACAAAATTGGTCATGGAGATTGCAAGGTGAGTGTAGCTGGCTAGCTGTTATGAGGAGAACAAGAAGCCCACGCTGTAAGCTGAAAAATTGTTACGTAACAAAAAAAGTACTGATGAAGCCTGGAATGGAATCAATGTCACTCTGAGTTATTGGAAACTCTAAGATGAGCATTCTGGAAAGAGCACTTTGGTTCCTTACACTGTCACTATGAGTTTTGGCATGTGATGATGATAGAGAAGAGAAAAGGGCCATCACTGCTAGGGTGCGTGTTTCTTTCTTTCTTGTAGCACTAATTTTCTAAAGCAAAAAGCTGTCTGACATGACAGGCCAGTAAAGGTTGTTTGGAGCAACGAGGATTCTTGCCTTTGCTTAAAAATAGGTGGATAAATTAAATATTTTAACTTATAAAGTTGAAGAACTAATTTGATAATAGATTATATTTTTTAAGAATTAATTTGATATTAAATTATAAATTTTAAGAATTAATTTATTATATACAAGTTCACAGAAGTAATTTATTATACTTCTTATATATTTAAAAATTAAATTTATATTATTCATCTTTTAAAAAATAAATTTATCAATATTTCACACTTTTAAGAATAAATTTAATTATTTGTTCAAATAAAAAAAGAAAAAAATCATGTATAACATTCACACAAAGTTCTTTCATTACGAGAGAAAATAATATAAAATAACAATGAGTAAATGATCAATTTAGATCCATCTTTGTTAGTAATAATTATAATAAAAGAATATATATATATATATATATATATATATATATATATATATATATTATTTTAATTTTTAACATATTAAAACAAAAATTTAATTTTGAAATAATAATAAAAATAATTTTATATATTCGTTGTCCAAGTTCAAACAAAACGTTAAAAATATTAGGAAAAAGATTGCAACATAGTGTATCTCTGCATGATTAATTTAAGACTCTAAGGCAGACATAATCAGTACATACTTACGCACTCTTGTTACAAAATGGCGAACAACAAATGACCCATTTGTCACTAAGCGCATTTCCTTAATACTAGTTTATCAGTGATAAATTCTTGTTTGTCTGCTTTTGGTGATTGTGCATTGTCACTGCTGATGCGTATATTCTTTCAAGATGTGCCTCACACACAACTATTAAACCATGGCTATCTAATTATCTCTAAACTGTCCCTAATCCTTATTGATTTACATGGTACACATATTGAATTACACTAACAAAAAAAAAACATACAAATTACCCACCTATTTCCCTCATTGCTTTTACCTCACTCACTAATTGTCAACTTACTTAATTAGGACCACAAACTAGTCACTTGTTTAGGCAATAACACATTTTGTTCTTCATATAGGCAATGGCACATTTTCTAATTGGTAGATTTGGAGAGGCGGAGGTCAAGGAGGTTATTTGGGATTGTGGAAGCTCTAAAAGTTTGGGACCTGATAGATTTAATTTCAAATTCATAAAGGAATTTGAGAGGCGTTAAAGGGAGATATGATCAAGTTCCTTAATGTCAAAAAGACCTATTTTGGGGGGGTGCATGTATAAGGTGGTGGCTAAGATATTGACAAAAAGACTCCAAAAGGTGTTACAAGTGGTGTTAGATGAGAGGCAAAGTGTGTTTTGGGGGGAAGATATCTTCTTCATAGTGCCTTGATAGCAAATGAGATTGTTGATGAAGCAAAAAGGAAAAAGAAAAGATGTATGATTTTTAAAGTGGATTATGAGAAGACACATGATTCGGTGTGTTGAGATTTCCTTTTGTATATGTTGAAAAGATTGGACTTTGATGATACATGGATTAAATGGATACATGGGTGTCTTTCATCCTCCTCATTGTGTATTCTTATCAATGGAAGTCCTTCCAAGGAATTCATGCTTCAATGGGGTTTATGACAAGGTGATCCTCTTGCACCTTTTCTTTTTACGATTATAGTGGAGGGATTAAGTGGCATGATGAGAGAGGATTGTGAAAAAAATATTTTTGAAAGCTATAAGGTGGGAATGAAAAAGATTGATATAAGTTTATTGCAATATGCGGATGACACCATATTTGTGGGGGATATGACTATTAACAATGTGATGGTAGTTAAGAGCATCTTACGATGGTTTGAACTTGTGTCCGAACTTAAAGTTAATTTCCACAAAAGTAGATTTGAAGGTATTGGGGTGGAGAAGGAAGTGGTGGATAGGTACTCAAATATTTTGAATTGTAAAGTTTTATCTTTCCTTTTTGTATATTTGGGAATTCCCATTGGAGCAAATACAAGGAAGGTGGAGAGTTGGGAGCCTATCATCTCCAAATTCAAGAAGAAGCTTGCATCATGGAAACATAGACACTTTTTTTTTTCCAAAAGAATTTGCCATATTAATTTGGTACTCTCATCTTTACCTCTTTTTTACATGTCTTTTTTTAAAATTCCAAAAGGAGTTATAAAAATTTTGACTACTTTACAAAGAATGTTTTTGTGGGGTTGTGAGGATGGGAGGAAAAAAATATCTTGGGTGAGTTGGAAAAAAATTTGCTCTCCAAAGGTACATGGGGGTTAGGGGTTAAAGACATGTCTTCTTTTAACTTTGCTCTTTTGGCAAAATGGAGGTGGTATTTATTTAACAATAGAGGTGAGCTTTGGTATAGAATGCTTGAGTTCAACTATTTAGGGTGGAGAAGGTTGAGTGATTGAGGGACTAGGTCTTTGAGTGATCGTAGACAAATCAAAATTCAAGATAAAGAATCATTGTGCACGTTTTGTAAAGAGGAGAAAGAGGATTTACCCCATTTGTTTTTTATATGCCTTATTTCACACAATATTTGGAAACATTGGTACAACATTATGGGTTTAAATTTTGCACTGCCTCAATTAGTATTGGAACATTTTTTGCAATATGCACATGGTTTGGTTGGGAGAAAAACAAATGATTGGTGGGGTGGTGTGTTATCCTCTGGATTCTATAGAGTCAACGAAATGAAATAATGTTTGAAGGAAAAGAATTTGATAGTGAGAAAGTTTGGCACAAAATCATGCTTTTTGTTTGGTCATGGTTGAAGGCTTTTCAAGGAGAATTTTCTATCACCTATCAACTTTGGCAAGTTGATCCAAGTGCTTCACTAGAAAATTTTAGGTTTGTAGGGTGATGGAGTATGGATTCTGGTTTGATTTTAAAGTTGAGGTATTGTATCTTTCTTTATGCACCTTTCAATGAGTATATATTAAGATTCAGCTCCTCATTGATGTATTTGTTTTTGTTGCTTGACTAGTTTTGCACCGTTGGATTATGCAGTGTTGTGAAAACCTAGAGATGTAATTATTGTTAAGCACTTCTTGTGTTATTTAATATATTTATAATTGCAAATAAAAAAAATATTTGTAAGAAAAACTATGCCAATAATATATATTTTATATGAGTTTAGAACACCGATAAAATACTTACTTGTTGAAGACGTGATAAAAAATATGGTATATGCGTAGTGCAACTTGTAGAAATCCAGAAGTCAAGTCTTCCTTTGCATGATTACACTCTCCTTATACTATAGTTTTCAATGGGACAAATTCTACAAATCAATTGATATCGTGATGACAAAGGGGAACTAGTCTTGCTATTTATTAACCCTAGAGACTTCCCATTATGGGCCTAGTGGTTAGACACACATTGTTTCCCCACACTAATCAAAATTAGGTGTCAAAAGTTTGTAAACAATTAATCACATTATTAATGTGCTTAAGTATCATGAAATGGATTATAATATTATCCCATTTTTAGCAAAATAAAATATTACAATTAATTGTAGCTCACAAGAATATACGAGAAAATTCTAACATTCTCCCACTTGGGAAAAATTAATTGTACATTTTTAATTTTAAAAATATTTTTGAAAATAACTCTCGGGCTAATAACATATTGTGGCCACAAAACAAATGATCCTAAGATACAAAACCTAATGAAGACTCCATCTAACAAAAGCCATGTAACACCTTCCATGGTTACAAATATTACCGACTTCATCGACTAGTCATCAATGTGAAGTGTAGCAAGAAATGACATGTCAATGTGATTAAAAAAAGCCATACCATCATTTTCTTCGCTAGTCCTCAATTTCTCTCAAGTGCTTAAAAGCCAGAGAATGGTTTATCAAGAAATCATCATGCCTCAGCTCCAATCCTAGTGTCGATCATCGACACGATGATCATAAATACATCGAGCTTTAATATCATTTTGCCTTAGCTCCAATTCAAGTGTCGATCATCGACACAATGATCCTAACTACACTGAGCTTTAATATCATTATGCCTTAGCTCCAATTCTAGTATCGATTACTGGCACAGTAATCCTAAATACATTGAGCTTTAATATCATTATGCCTCAATTCCAATTTTGGTGTCGATCACTGATAACGGCTAATTATGAGTATATTTTGCGGTTAAATTATATAGGAATTTGTAATTTTTCTCTTCTAATTTTTCCTTTTTGAGCAAATAATTGGTTTTAAGTTTGTACAGTATGCAATCATTAGGGCAAACATGAATCTTCTGATACTCCTACCCATCGGACACAATATCTTCTTTGCCTGATAGTAACTTTTGGCAACATGTTTTCCTCTAGAAGCATATTGTGCACTACTTGAAGTAATGAACTAAAGTTTTTGTCACTCCACCCATATCTGGCCTTCACATTAACCAGAGTTAACACTGCTGTCAACAACATCAAGGAATTGTTGCACCCTAGATACAAAGGTTTCTTTTAATCAATTTGCAATTTATCATACATAGGGACATGTGCTTGTTGAAAAGACTCTTGTCCAAGATCACGAATCATATCATCTAAGCGATCTCCCATTTCTACATCAAACGGTTTCGACTGGGACCCACTCTGCATGTTTGTCAATTCACCATGTCATATCCATGTTGTATAATTCTTCTTAATCCCTTCACACAATAGATGCTCCCATATGTCGTCGAGTATTTGCCGTCTCCCGTTCAAACAATTTATACAAGGACAAAAAAAAATTTTGTTCTCATCCGATCGACTTCTTTCGGAAGCAAATTGCAAGAACTGTTTCACGCCTTCCTCATACGTAGGGCTCATGCGACTTTTGTTCATCCAACTTCGATCAATCTAAATAATAACTCTGTGATACTCACAAAGTTATTTGATGCATGAAAATCTCACTTTTTCATTAAAGGCGTGGCCTTATCCCATTCAGGAAGACATTTTTTTACGGTAGCTTCATACATCAAGGTTAAGTCTCTTTTGTTAAATTTGATGAAATTTTGGCAGCATTACGCATTGATCTCCAAGTACACGACATGAAAGCGGTGAGATTAATTCCCCGACAATCAAGTATGCACTCAGAGAACAACTAGAAATGCATTGTACCAAAATTTCATCAAATTCAACAAAATAATCTTAACCTTAACGCATGAATCTACCATAAAAATATGACTCTTCCCAAACTGTCCAAATGGACAATTCAAGATTCAATACAACTATTAATGCAAACTTTCCGCAAGAATCATTGTATTGAATCTCAAGCGGGAATCTAAGGTTCACAAATGATGAACATAACTTGTATATAAAGCACTGGTCATTAATCACAGACAACAACGTAGAAAAGCATTGGTAACAAAAATAAGCATCAAAAGTTTATGAAAAACTTTCGTACATGTGATGATGATTAGTATAATATCCAACAACGAATGTCGTGATCACGATGCAAACAAGAAGACAAATAGTGCCTACAAATTAAATATTTGAATGCTAAGTGAGATATATGAGAAACTTGGATATATCAAGTAAGACTTTACATGAAATGAACAATGACCCTTGACTTTTGAAAAAACATGTGTTCATTGTCCAGGTGCTTCAAGGGAGTTAGAGGGTAATGAAACTAAGTGGATCTCAAGTATTTGGACATATATGTTTCTCAAATCTCAACAACTAGATGTTCACACACAACTAAAGTTCAACAAGCAAACCTAAATTAAAGAACCAATGATATAGAGAAAATAAATTGAACTGCATAGAAAGAACAAGAAGAAGCTAATTAATACAATAAAACACTCCACAAGATGGGTATTGATCCAAAAACTCACAAGCCAAGGACAGACTTGAATCACCTAGTTAGATTTTCTTCTTTGTTTTCATTTTATTGCAGTTGTTTTCAATAATCAAACTCTTTAAAAAATAATCATATTTAAAATTAAGGATTTTTTTAAATTTTTTATTAACAACAACCATAATCATTCAAAATTTAATCGCACTTAAAGGCTATTCATCTCTCTCCAATAAAATATTATACGAGAATCAAACATATATCATTGTGAACGAATGTATACAGGTTTTGATGATGCCAAAAAAATAAGATTGTTTCAAGTCTAAAGTTACTACAAGTCTAAATTCAAGATCAAGAAAACAAGATCAAGAGAAAGATAAGGCTTAGTTTTATTTGTTAAAAGAATCTCACATTGGTTAACAAGGTTTGGCCTCAAAGCTTGATTTTCAAATGTTTATATAAAGCTTTAGTAGATGCTTTATCAGTACAAAAATATATGTTTTTGCACTGGTAATCGATTACTAGATATTGTAATCGATTACTAGAGACAGATTACATAAAAGTTTTTTCAAAAAGAAGTTGTCTTTTGAAATTTAAATTTTAAATGTTGTAATCAATTACCAATTGTCTGTAATCGATTACCAGTGACGAAACTTCAAAAGTTAGCTTTGAAATGTCATGACCCTTCAAAACATAACTGTGTAATCGATTGCCAAGAAACTGTAATCGATTACTAGTGAGAGAATTTTTGAAATATATTCTGAAAAGTCACATTTCTTCAAAAGTTTTTGAAAATCCACCAAGGGCCTATAAATATGTGACTTGTCTATGAAAATATTTAGAGTTTTCCATCATAACCTAAGTGACATATTCTCTCAAAAACAAATCATTGGTCAAACACTTGCAAATCAATTGAGTATTCTTCTAAGATCTTCAACTTGTATCACCATTTCTAAAAAGAGAGAAGATCTTTTGTACTTTATAAAAAACATTGTTGTAATCAAGAGACTGTTTGTCTCTTGACTTGTAAGAATCCCAAGCACAAGGGGGAGGAATCCCAAGGTTGTTTAGAAGTTGTAAAGAGTTTTACAAAGTTAGTGGAAAATCTCAAGTGAATTTCTTGAGGACTTAACATAGATACGAGAAGTGGCCGAACCAGGATAAAACGAGTTTGCATTTCTCTCTTCCCAATCTTGGGTATTTTATCTCGCATAATTTTATCTTGCATACTTGAAGAATATTATTGAAATAGTTTGCATCTTTATCTTCATCTTCAATATTCTGAACATAGAGATTTAAAAAGGGAATTAGAACTTGATAAATCGGGAAAATTTTTAAACTTAATTCACCCCCTTCTTAAGTTATTGAGGTCACTTGTCCAATAATCATTCTCCAAAAAAATAAGATAATTTAGTAACTAAATTACACCCATTAGATATTATATCTTTTTTTATCATCATCCTGAATCACCACTTAAATCTATTATCAATATTTGAATTCAACCTACTTTAATAACTTAGAGCTGGTTTAGTATAACTACCACACATTATTACACATGTCTGCGTAGACACGTAGTTTCAACATTCAAGCACCAAGCTACCATTAAGTTATCAAAAGTTCATACTTAATACATTATATTTTTCAACCATTATTACTATTACTCTATTGATTTTATGGTATATATTTTAAAAAAAAAAACTAATTCAGCCCAATTTGTTTTTTTAAAGGACTTGGGCCAGAATACTTTTCAAACAACCTTGTTCAGAACCATTTTTGGGCCAGCCCAGTCCCCCTTAACTCAGATTGTGGTGTAGCATTATCCCAACTCAGAAACAAATATTGAAAGTTTCATTGTCATATGACCACATGCTCCTAGCCACATCAAAAGGCCTAAATTCTATTATCCAGCAAACACTATCTCAATAATGAAGCTCTAAACCACTATCAAGTATGGCAATTTCTTCGTGTTGGATTTCACCTTGCTTATCACATAGGGTGTGTGTGTTGATAATCTTTTTTCTTTCTTTATTTCATTCAGACACTGTTCTTTATACATACACAGCTCAGGTAGACACACTCTACTTTGTACTGTTTCAGCTAAACCTGCCACATACAAATCAAGAAACTACACTTAATTTTGTTCCCAGAACCCAACCCAAAAAGAAGGACCATCATCATCACCATTGAGTGTACAAATGCAAGAACAACTGAAGGGACCACATCAAGCACTCAACATATCCTCTAACCTCTATATTATAAACAACTTAACAAAGTTCATTTTAATTCATCAAATATCATAATATTATAACTTCACTCATCAACAAAGCAAAAAAATAATTGTTCATTCCAGTAGAGCTCCAACATCCCAACACCTCTTAAAAAACCATAGTAGGCTTTACAAACTAGTCAGAACTCTCTTTCAAGTTAACATGAGCTCCACTAAAGAAAAAAGGGTTGCTCAGACCAATCCATAAAAAAAATTCTTAGGAAATAGACCGCATGACAATTATTAACACTTTTCAAATTCAAATAAAAAACGACCCAATTACAAGCATGATGCATATTTTCTTGAAGAATGCCTAAAGTACTTATAGTGAAACCTAAGTGAACAACATTCCCAACCACGTACCTCAATGGATTGTATCTTTGAGTGAGTGATGAAGAGGATTCAAACTTTTTGAGACCAAGGGATGCTCAGAAGAGTTTTCAGAAGTCCAAGATGCTCAGAATCAGAAAAGAAGCAGCCACGTTGTTATTTGTTATTCATGGATTAGTTTTATGTTGCATATTTGCAAAGAATAGCGTCTTACCTCCAATTTATGGTTCTTTTTGTAGGAATTGTACATATTTTTATGTTTAGTGTGATTTTATAGAGTAGATACTCCCATTATGTGAATTAATGTTGAATCCAACTCAGTTTCAGGCCAAAGAAAAGAAGGTTCAAGTAGCTGATGACTCGCTTAGCAAGGCAGATCCGCTCAGTGAATGGCATCCGCTTAGCGAGGCATACAACTTGCTTAGTGGGTTGGAAAACCCTAGAAGAGGATAAGCCAGATATGTGCTCGCCCAACGCGCAGCCAGCTCGCCTAGCAAGGACGTTGTCTCTTCTCGCGCTTAACGAGCCTAGTTCGCTAAGCCAAAATTCACTTACTCTCTCTTAGTGAGCCTTCAAAAGCTGAAAGGTCTAAGAGCCTTTAAAACATTGAAGTTGGCAAAAATAAAAAAATAGTTTTTGATAGAGTTTGAGACAACGCACCAAAGGAAAGCAGCTAAGAAAGCTTAGGTTAGAAGGAGTGAAGTCTAGGGTTTAGAGGTTGTAGGAGATATCCTCAACCATCCTTTGCCATTTTATTTCATTCAAAACTATTTATTCCTTGTATTGAGAGATTGCACTACTTGGAATGGAAGGCTAAGCCTCTTGGTTGGGGAGTTTTGCTGAAACCTTGATGTAAGACTCTTCCACTATCTATTTAATGTTATTTTATGTGTTCATTGCTTCTATTTATGCCTATTTTACATGTTTGTGGCTTGATCACCCATTTGTATGTATAGTTAGGATTTTTAGCATTGGAAAATGCTTTAAAGCCTTAGAATTTGGTAGAGCGAACTAGAAATCTGTATGTCTAGGAATGAAGTGCAGTGCTCTAGTTCATATTATGTTGTAGACTTAATGCAACTCTTTTAGACTAAGTTTGTTAAGGGATCAAGAATGAAGTTTAAAGAGAGTTAGACTCATTCATTAGAGGGATCTTGGTTTAAGTAGTTTCTCAACATAAGAACACTAAGATAATGTTAAATAGAGAAAAATACATATTAACATCAAGAGAAATTTAATAGAATGACCCAACGTTTTTTTACTTGATAGTTTTCACTTCCACAATCCTAGATATTTAGCTTAAGTTTAAATAGACTTTAGTACATAATCCAACTTGATATTTACTGTTTTTTTTAATCCATACAAATGTTTGCATACTGAATATACAATGTTTGAGTGAAACAAATTTCCTGAGGATATAATACTCGGTCTTACCGTTTTATACTACTTGAGTGAATCGGTACACTTGCCGACCGTAGAACACACGCACCTCAACAGATGCTCACAAGAGTTTTCAGAAGTCTAGGGAATGCTCAGAATGAAAAAAGAAGCAACCACTTACCTCAATCGCTGATGTCGGACTCCAACGAATGTTCAAACTCGTGGCAGTGACAAACCCCAACTCGTCGAGCAGGTAGGTTCAGCGGCGTCGATGGTGACACGTAAGGACTAATGGTAAGGAGGAGATGACGGTGAAAGGTCGCAAACTGCAGTGTTATGAGTGGCGACGAGGAAGGTCTTGCTGGTGAGGGAGAAAGGGTTTGCGAGACTGAGCGTGCAGGGGGAAAAAAGGTTTGGGGTTTTAATTTATGGATAACACAACATCGACTTTTTTTTTAAAAAAAAAAAATTGGTGCTAACATTAATTAGTTAACATTGGTTTTATAAAACCCGATGTTAACTAGTTGATGTTAACATCGGTTTTTGAATAACCGATGTTAACGTTCTAAATTTAACATCGATTTTTTCGAAACCGATGTTAACTAATTAATGTTAACATCAAATTTTGGCAAAATTGATGTTAATAAACTCAAGTTATTTACAAAAATATCACCGTGCTCTTATTAATATCAATTTTTTGAAAAATCAATATTAACTGTGCGATGTTAAATCTATAAATTCTAGTAGTGTATTTATTAATGTACAACAACTAGCTTGAATTGAAAAAGAAAAATAACTTAATACCATTGTGTTTGAAAACGCACAAAATAACAAATCCTTTTTTTATCCCTACAAAATAACAAATCTAATTGTTTATATTAATATAACAAAAATGGGTAATAATATAATATTATATTAATTGGAACAAAAGATGGCAAGGATAGCAATTTAGTTAAAAAAAATCCAAATTCCTCCATTGCAATTAATAATGAACGAAATTGATCGTGATCTCATAACGGATATGAATGCGCAATAATAATTGAAATTAAAAAAATGTAATAAATAACTTCGGTTCTAAATCATATAAAAGTTGTCTTTGATACCATATGTAAGAAAAATTATGCTAATAATATATATTTTATATGAGTTTAAAACACCAATAAAATATTCACTTATTGAAGACATGATAAAAAAAAATGAGAATGGTATGTGTGTAATACTACATACAGAAATCCAAAAATCAAGTCTTCATTTGCTTCATTACACACTCTTTATACTAGAGTTTTCAATGGAACAAATTCTATAGAACAATAGATAACATGATGGAAAAAAGGAACTAACATTATTATTTATTAGCGGTAGACACTTTCCATTACGAGCCTAGACCATATTGTTTTTCCACATTAATAAGAATTAGATGTCCAAAGTTCATAAGCCATTAATTACATTATTAGTCGACTTGCATCATCAAATGAATTCTAATATTAATTCGTTTTTGGTAAAATAAAATATTACAATTAATTATAGCCCATAAAAATATATGGGAAAATTCTAATAATATTTGCATAAATATTATTAGTGAGAGAAAAATATCAGACAAATTGCGTATTGTTGTTTTTTTACAATGTTCTCACTAAAATTAGAATTTATGACTTCATGCTAATTACTCAATTTTTTCACCACTAGGCCAACGCTGATGATTCTACAAATCATGTAATTTGATTCAGTCCATCATCTTTATATATTTTTTAATATTGAAATAATTTATATTTTTGAAGATATCTAATTTATGTTAAATACTGCAGTATAACTATTGACGTGCATGAAATTATATACAAGTCCTCTCACACTATACTTTCTGCGGAAGAAAAATCTATAACTTAACCCTCCCACATTATTACATAACAGATTTTATATATATATATATATATATATATATATATATATATATATATATATATATATATATATATATATATATATATATATATATATATATATATATATATATATATATATATATTATCAGCCGAAGAAACAATTATTATATATCAAAAAGGGCACAAGATAGCTTTTATAGGCATAAAGTTGCAAGCGATGATTCAAGCAACCTTTGAATCTTTATGGCAAAGTTGCAACTACATTCCAATCTATCACAATTTCCTCTCTATGTCTCAAACAAGTTATAACTCATCACGAGCTCTTCATTGACTAATAATTATTATTGGATTTTTTGGTTCCATGTGAAGTAAAGAAATGAGAAGATCCTTATGTTTCACTTATTTAAGTGGAGAAGGATTAGAGGAGGGTGAGATACAATAAAAAAGACTCGTTTGAGAGAAAAAAATAATTACAAATTATTGAGAGAGAAAGAGGAGAGAAAAATCATTATGATTTTTACATACCTATTAAAGATTCATTCGTCGTTAGATCTGACTGAATTTTGGACTAAATACTTCAAATTGTTGGATTGTTTTCCATCAATTATGCACATTAACATTTCTTATTTAAAACATATTGTGTATCTGCACAATCAATTATGTAATTGATATTAAAGGTCATGATAGGTCAACTTATTTTAGTTTTTTTTTTTAAAAAAAAAGAGGAATTGTGAGGAATATAATTTTACAAAATTCTAAAATATAATTTTTTTCAGCTAAAAAAACGTTATTTAAAAAGAAAAAAAAATAGAAACGTCGCATTCTGTTCCCCCTTCTCCATTTCAAATTCCAAGACTTGAGAATATATTACCAAATTATCTTTTAATTCAAAGTAACTTTTAAATGAAAACATAGAATTGTCACACCCTTTAATTTAAACTTAATTGTAAAACATTAATTTTAGCTTTAGCTTTAAAGTATATTTAAAAAAAAGTTCATCACTACCTAATTATATATAATTCAGATAATCATTTTCCACAGAAAGCTATCAAATCTTCAAGGTTATGCTAAAAATGTTTAAATCAACATATCATTATTGGACCATATAACTATCAATAGAATATACAACTTGATTCTTCTATCGAGAATGATTTACAGGACAACACCTAATTTAAGAGATTGTGGTGCACAATAAAATTGTACAAAATTAAATTGATGTAATTATGAAAGATAGAAAGAGGTAAGAAAAGTTTGAGATAAAATGAATGATGCGTTGAGAAAAAATAACGAAAAAGTAATACCATAGAAAGTATTGTAGAAATATATCGTATGAGTAATGTAATTACTAATACCATTATCTATTTCTTAGAACCTAAGCACCGACTAAAATCAGAGCCATAGAAAGTATTTTAGGTAATTTAAAAATAATTTCCTTCCTTAATCTACCAAGACGTATTTTAAAGGGAAAAAAATGATTAGTGTACTCATGAGAGTCAAAGCAAACAATATATCAAATGTACTAAGCCTAACAATGCAACAAACTGATGCTAGCTAGAATGAGGACTTAAACCACATGTGAGGGCTATCAAACCCTCTAACTCCCTTAAGCTAGATTGGAAAGCTATTGTTCTAGTACACACAAAAAAAAGTTTTTCATTGGTTAGCTTGGGAGCCAAAAGTACTTTATAAACACTCCTTTGACTCGTTGACGAGTCTTTAAAAACATAATCATAAAGGTTCACACAAGAAAGTAATATTCAAACTACAAGCTACAGAAAAAAATCACAAATTTATGGTCTAATACACTAATTATTTTAAAAAAGAAACTTGTTAATCACAAAAAAGTGAGAGCCAATATTCAGAAAACCACCAACTATGATAATCAAACTACAAGCAAGAGAAAAAAATATCTTTGAACTCATGGAAAATTTATTGATAGTATAAAACACCTATCAGAAAAATCAAATTAAGAAAATATTGTGATTATTTTTCAACAATTTTTTTCTATAAATTTTAAGTGAAAGAATAAAAGATAATCAAATATTCGTTATAATCACTTGATCATGACATATAAGGAAAGTTAACTCATTCTTCCTTTTTATAGAATTATTTTTCTTTATAATTTTTAACAGCATGGTTTCTATATAGTCTCTAGTTTTTTTTAAAAAAATTCTTTGTTTCTCTATATTTTTTTCATCTCAGAAACAACACAACAGTGAAGGGTCAATCTTACCTTTCTGTGGGGAGGTAACCTAAATAAAATATATAATTATCTTTTTGTTATTGTAATTTCAGTGAGAAAAATATAGAATAAGTGTCTACAAAGTACAAATTATAAATTCTCAATTATGAGTAGAATTACTAGTGTAACCAAACAAAAAAAAGTTGCTCCAAAACTAGGTACAAACTGCCTATTTGAAACCGGGGATGGCATTTTTCCTATCCCACCTCCCACGCATGCCTAATAGTATATTGCCATTTTTCTCACCTCAACTAAAGAATTCTTAAAGTCCTAAATTAAATTTAATTAAAAAAAGAGTTTCTGATCAGAAACTAGGTTAATAGAGAGAACGAAAAGGTAATTCAAAGTTGAAAGTCAAGGCAAATGGTGTGGCACTCAAGGAATAGTTCAAGAAAATGATTAAAATTATAATAAAATATTAAGAGATCGAAGTAAAGGTAGGTCCGAGGAAGATGATTTTGTGTAGAGTAGAACGTGGGAGAATAGTATCCGTTTCTCCGTGTTCAACGCTCGTCTATTAGTGCTGTATAGTTTGGTGTTGAAAATTGATTTTGAGTTTATAATAGACAAAAATGAAGGTGCAAACACACTTAGAAAATAATTTTTATATTTTATATTTTGTTTTTACATAAAAATTTAGAATTAATTCTAGATCTAAAGTTAATTTTAAATTAAAATAATTTTGAGCAATTTTTCGTTAGATTTAAAATTTTATAATAAATATTTAAATATAAATTATATTGTTTTAGAATGAACTTTATTATGATTCATTTAAAGCCGTACAAATGCAGACACATCAAGGGTCACGTCATGAATCGCCCCTCTTGTAGCTTCAAAGGGGTTACTTCACTGTTGCGGATTGTGATTGGCTACGAAGAACATTCTCATGCCTAAGGGCACATAACTGCTCCCAACCCTTTCTTCTCCTTCTTCTTCGAGTTTCGACTCCTACCGTTACCATAGCAATTTGCCTTCTCTCACCAGCTAAAAGCCAACATTTAATATAATAATGTATTCAAGGAACACACAAATAAATCAAATAAGTATGACGTAGAAAAAATAAGTTATAACAAATGAAAATAATTAATACAACAAAATACTGTAACATTAATTCCTTGAAGTTTTATTAAGCTACACATAATTATATTTTTTCGATTTTCCTACACTAATCTTTTTTTAAGTTAAAAACATTACATTGATACTCCGAGCGAGTGTAAAAATTTTAGATTTTTTTGAATTTAAAATTTATAAAATTTGTTTGGTTAACTTAACCATTTTTATAAAGTAGATAGTTCAATTTTTTTTTAAACAGATTGAATTTTTAGGTTTGGTTTGATTTAATTTAATTTGGTTATCCGTTTTCTTACTCATATGAATTGGTTATTTTAAAATACTGAATTGAATTAAACCAAATCTCTTTTTAAAAGCAGTTTAATTTATCAAATCATTTTTATAAAGTGGTTTAATTTGATTTTTTCATCTAAAATAGTTTTATTTTTTCAAAGAAGTTCAGTTCAATTTTGGATAATTTAGTTTGATTTGAATTTTTTTTTTTGCACACTCCCACTTATATATTTAAAAATATTACGATGATATTCTGTCAAATCTTAAGTTGACACCTCCTAAAAAAACATGAAAATAATAACTAAAAGAGAAAAAAATATTTGTATAATTACACAAAATCTTAAAAAAATTGTTCTAATTAATATTACGCTAGTTCGTTTTCTGATTACAAGCCCTACTGTTTTATCTTTGGCACGTCTTCAATCTTGATTGCCGGAATGAAAATACATTTTCTCGGATCAATGCACTTTCAATACAAGGAAGATTTTCTTGCAAAGGTTAAGAATGAAATTTGAAAATAAATAAATAAATAAATCTTTACATTAGCAACAAACTTCACATGAAAAAGTGCAGAAACATGAAATACCAACCTTACGAAAAAGCAGAAAGCACGGTCACGGTCACTCAGCTGCCGCCCACACTCACTTATTTAGTTAAGCATATCATTCCCTAACAGGCAAATAATATTCATGTGTTGAAATTTTTCGATGCTCTGTTTAGGAAACAAATTGTAATCAAATAATATATAGATAATATTTTTTGATAAATATTTATAAGAAAATAAAATAAATAAAATATTTTTCTGTAAGTTAAAATTATTTTATGCATAAATTAAAATAAGCTTTTAAAGAGGTTAATATGAGAAAACTTCTGTATATTAAAGAATGTATAAACTAAATTTTAACTTATTAAAAAATCTTATTATTTTTTTCTCATAAATATTTATCAATGTAGAAGTTTATTCAAATAGAACTTTAATCATAAATCATAGACACATTGCATAGACCGATTGTGAATAAGGACAAGCAGCGAATCCCTGAATCTTACACTAAACACTTGCTAGCAGAGGCTTCTGGCTCCTCTCTTTTACTAGTAGCTGTTGAGCCAAATTAAAGTCATTTCAAGCGCAAATCTCTGAAGATATATTTTATTGTGATTCAAGTTTTGTCTATTATATAGACTTCTCTCTTTTTTTTTTAATAAAAAGCAAACTAATTAAGAAAAAGGAATAGATATGAAGCATGCTATGATATATTTTGTAATTATTAAATGCATTTTTCTTAAAGAGATCGAGCTTCTATTCAACTTGATACGTACCATGAAATGATAAAAGATTGAGGGCTGTGGAACCCAGTTGATTTAAAAATGCATTATTAGTACTCAATACCACTTTCAGTGGCCTGGGGTATGCTTTATCTGGGCACATGGCAATTTATTCATAAAAATGAATGAACATATAAACAAAAAGATTTTTCTTAACTCAACACACAAGTAAACAGGTACAGCTAGTGTTAAGATCGATTTTTCAATGATGAGTTCTTCAATTTGATTCCCGTTGAGGGAAATGAAATCTTTTCCCTTAACTTCTACTATTGTATTGCAGAAAACAACATGTACTCGTAATTAAGTTTTATTTATTTCGCAAACAGGGCTGGTTTAGGGTATTTGTAAAGGCATTGAAACTTGAAAGCTAGCAAATCTTTTCTTTCACGTTTGGTTCATTGCGATGTGTGCAAATTAAGGTGCAAACACACACTTAAGACTATAACATTGTCTGATACTTTGTTTGATATGTAATATGTTTTTTTTTTAAAAAAAAATACATGTCTTTTTTATGGGAGATGGTTTCTCTCGAACCAGAAGAATTACTATAAATGATGAAACCCTTTCTCCAAATATTTAATACAATTGCATTTTCAATAGAACTAAGACTCAAACTCAAAAATATCTGTTAAATTAAAAGAATCCCTTGTCATATAATATGAAATATATGAATAGAATAAATATATTGTGGCAATATGGTACTTGCTTAAGTCACCTTACATAAAGAATGGAAATCTCCTAATTTTTAATCTGAGAATTATTGATAACACATTGTCATATATACTTATTTTAACATTTTTAATTAATTATTAATTGAAATTTATCGAATTAAGTTAACTTTATTTCTTATTTAAATATTTTATATACAATTTTATAAATTTAAACTAATGATAAAATATGTTAAAAAAACGATTCCTCTTAAGTTAATTGAAATTGATTCCAGTTGTTCATCCTGAGATTTTTCAACAGAAATCAATGGTTAGTTTTTAATCAAACTAAATATAATAATGTGTAAATGTTTCAATACTTATATATAGGGAACGTTTTTAATACAAAAAGTTCAGGAGAGAAAATGTTATTTCACGTTAAAGTTAAAACATGCCATAAGTCACACTTCGGGAGAATTGACATGGTTTGATTTTGCTTAATGTTCATAGCAGCAACTTCTTCCTCTTCTTCTTCTTCTTTTTTTTTTTTGACAAAAGCTACCACTTTAACTGATCGAGTGAGATGAAGTGAAAAAACGACCCCAACTCAAGGAATCTTATGCTTAACGCCATAAAAAGATTGCTTTTATAAATAAATATTTGGGTTGAACAATGACTTAGTCGAATAGATAAACCCAAAAGGAAACACGATCTCGGAATCTTACCTAGATAATGCGACATTTCGTTGCGTATTCAAGTACCGGGAATTTATATGAAGTGATTTATTTGATTCATCCATAATTTTTTTTATTACGTATAGGAAGGTTAAACACCATATATTCATTGTGACTGTCGATAGGAAAAGTTTAATGTCTTAAATAATTAAATCTCAATATATCAAATAATTAGTTTCTAAACATTCATTGATCAGAGATATCTCGCGTTCATTCCCAAAAACTGCATTAATGGCTAAGTATTACTACATTAGTTAGAATTTTAGATATATTTTATTAAAAAGATTTTGTTATCTACAAATAACAAATATTTTCATATTTTAATAAATAATTTATATTTTATTTATTTAATTAATGTCTTTTATATTTTGATGTTTTGTGAATGACTTCCCCTCCCCGTTGTCATTTTTTATATTTAAATAATTCAACGAATTATTTTTTTAAGAAAAACATATAGATTAATTATCATTTATTATTAATAATGATTGGAAATCAAATACTGAATGACAAAAAAAAAAATCAGCGCAAACGGGTGGTTACTTGATATCATTATCAATAAAGCTAGGAATAATAACAATATATATATACCTTCCAGTAAAAAAACAATACATACCTTTCTTAAAAAAAACAATATATACAATGCCTAAATAGTTTTTCAATTCCTTACCATTTGTGCTTTACAATATCATTTTTTTTATATTTAAATAAACCAACCTTTGATTTTTATTTTGAGAAAATAGCTTAATTATAATGCATATAGATTAAGAATTGAATGATTGAAAATCAAAGTCTGAACCAAAAAAAAAAAAAAAAAACACGGATAGCTACTTAATATCTCTTCGGTCCTAATTTTTAGACATTTCATAATTTAAACAACTCATTAACATCTTTTGTTTTTTTTATTATTTTTCTTCTTATCACATCATTATATCATTTATTATACTTATATTTTTCTATTTTTTTACTCTCTAGTTATTAACTAACATTGAAGTCTCCACAAATATTTATCCTATCTTTCCTGTCATGCTTGGAATCAAAAAAATATCAATGCCTATATAGCTTTACAATCCCTTATACACCGCTAAAGTTATTTAAAGTTAATTACTTTTTAAATTTGTCTAGTGGGTAGAGACGGATCAATTAAATATATAAGGGAGAAACAAAACAAATTTTAATATATGAAATTATATAAATTAATAAGTTACATAATTTATATTTTCAAATCAAAAACAATTTTTTTTTTGGAAATGATTTTAAAAAATTAATCAGTTCGTCCCCTCAATCCAATATTCCTTCAAATAAGTTTTTGTTCCTTGTATCAAAGGTAATTACCTAATTATGGCTCAAGCCAACACGCCTTGGAAAAAGCGGGGGGAAATATAAACTGATATCACATCACAAACCCTTATTATGTGAATGCGGAATGATTAAATGTCAATGATCAATAAAGCCTCAAGCACCGCCATTTAAAGGACTCGTAACAATATGACTAAACACCTTGTTACACTAGCAAAGAGAGACGTCAAGGACATTTTCACTATCCCTTGCTCCTGTTGTACTACGCTCTAAACGATCCTCATAGCTTTATCAAGCTGGTGATCAGACCAATATGTGAACAATTTTTCTAATCCCAAAAGCATGTCTGGGAAAGATTATAATCCTCCCATTTCAGTTGGTTTCTTGATCATAGATATTAGGGTTAATTTGGGCATGATGAAGATGTGATATGATTTGGGTTTAGGCCCAATCCATAACAATACCCATGCATACATTTAAAAAAATACTCCTCTAAATATCGAAGAAAATAAGAAAGTTTATCCAAATTTAGTTGTATAAAAAATATTTTCTATTGTAACATGACAGGCTTTGGCACGAGTTGTATTCACAACTTTCCATGCATACATTTTTTGCCGGTGAGTTCATATATTTCAGGTGGCATTTTAATTTTAATTTTATTTTTCAACACTCAAATGCATGGACTAGTCTTGTATATAGATTTTGTTATTATTATTATTATTATTATTATTATTATGGTGTTGATGATGAATGTTTTTCATCTTCAATGACTTAAGGCCAAAAATCATATATATTCTTATGATTGGCCAATACTTAATATATTTCATATATTGTAAATATGACTGTTCTAGATAGTTAATGTAATAAGATATATATATATATATGTATGTATAATTAGATCAGTATATCATAATTAGCATTCTTTTTTCCTTCTTATTTAATTTATTGTGGTACTTTCCTTCATTTTTGCTACTTTTAAATATTTTAATTTTACAATGGTTAAAACTGTGTGCCTGACTTTAGTAATTTTAAACATATAAGGCCTGTGAGCAGTATTGTTTATGGTTGTTACCGTGACAACGGATGCTGTAGTATTATTTTGTCGCGGGAACATGGTCGGTGATGACTAACGATGACAGATGTTAAAGATATTGAATAATATTTGCTTTCACAATATATTTATTTAATTTTATTCCGCGTGTAAATTAATATTCAGTGTCTAGTTTGAAACTTATCAGCAAAACTGGAATATATACTATAGACATCTTATTATTATGGGACTTGGTGTGTCTATCGCTTTAGAACATGGCATATTAAAACAAAACAATAACATTAACATTATTGTGAAAATGAGTGCTTTAAGACCCCCTTGTTATGATTGGAAAAGCCTAAATTAAAATAAAGCTTGGCCCCTCTTCTTATCCAAGAGATAATTAAAGTCAAAAATAATTTATTTATATACGTAAGTTTTCAGTAAAATAATTATTGGTATGATTCTATTAATCACTTGTAAGATTTTTTATATTTTTTCAACTGTTTTTTTGTCATTAAAATCTTTCAACTGAAAAATTAAAAAATTAATTTTCAAAATACAGAAATTCATTTAAGAGATTAATCTTTTATAATAAATGTTTTTTTTTTCAATATACACCTAATAAATAAATGTTCTTTCGTAACACACAAATTTATGAATGAAATATCTAACTCTACCATCTATACAATACCATATTGATTAGTATTATGCTTTAACAACTTAGTGTGCATACTTTTTTTTGGGTCAAAATATATAATGTAAATAAGAATATGACTAAGGGTATTACATATCACACGTGGAAATCTTCCACCTTAATGTAATAGTCATACAAGTATAGACAGGGCTATGGATGTGATTAACGAACATTGTTAGATATAAACTAATTATCCCAATTGGATATTAAAAATGAGAAGTATTTAAAAAACAGAAGACACAGAATACAAATTTGTTGATGAGGGTGTGAGAAAAGAGAAGAGTGCGTGAGTGAATTAGATGATGAGAAAACGTACATAGTGATTAAGAAATAAAAGGGGAATTTATTTATGTAGGGTGTAGCAGATTTGTGATAATCAAACTTAAGAATAGTCCAAAAGGAGCAAATTGGGGGGATCAATCAAAAGAAGGAAACCCTAGGGAAGGAGAAAAGGGCACACTTTGGCTGGGCCTGTCAATTTCCGGCCCCCACTTTGAAAAGGCTTGTAGAGGACGCAAAAACTTCCTCCAATCCCAAACGCCACCTCGTTCCTCTACTGGGTAAGTTTTCATTTTCCAAATTCACTCATTCTACCTATTATTCCGCTTCCATCTCTTTGAACATGGACCGGGTCAGATAGGTTTAAAGTTTTTGGTAAATTTGGTGCCTAAGATTACGATGGGTAACTGTTCTACGTGTTACATGCTCTCTCTCTCTCTCTCACTGACACATCTTAAGCACCAACCAATCTCCTTCCTTATTTATTACTTATAAGCATACACGCACGCACACTCACTCTCTCATCTCTACTTGACCACTCTCTCTATATATACACCACTAAACCCTTTCTTCGTTCTCAGTTATCTTCTTTCACTTCACTTAACCTAGCCTCCTTCCCATTCTGATTTGAGTTCTTGCTTTGCCTCTTAATTTTATTTTTCCTCTTAGCTTTCTTCGATCTTAACCTTTGAACAGTAATTGCTTGCTTTGTATACATTAATTACTATAGGTGGTACTTTGGCAGCTTTTCTATTGTATAGAGACTTATCAGTGAATAATACTACTATGTGGGTCTTGTGTTTGTTTTGTTGGCCTACATATACACATGGGAGTTGAGGAGCCTTTTAGGCCTTAGCCTTACATTAGTTGTCCCTCTTTCCTTGCCTTTACTTTTGCTTCATATATTGGATTTGATTAGATTTAGGGTTAGGGTTAGGGCTGTTCTATTCTCCTCCTCCTCCTTTTCTACTTCCTGATATGCTTCAATTCCTCCTCTCTCTCTCTCTCTCTTGAAGTTTTATGTTTTATGGCCAAGTGATCTTAATGGTGGTAACACAGAGAGACCTAATGAAGTCCTAAATAAACTAAAGAAATCAGTCACTGTTTGCCGGTGGAGCATCATCAAGATTCACAAGCTTTAGGGGCATTAATTTGTTTGAGGTGGTTCCTTATTGCTCCAAAACCAATTAGCCCTTTTGCTATGGGAATCTTGATGATGCTGCAGCAGCAATAAATGACTAATACTACTACCAGATATTGCTTGAGGAGGATCTCACTACTACACAACTGTGCTACAAGGCCAGGAGCAAAGGAGGTTATTTAATTAACTAAATAATTATGTTATTAATTTGTTTTCTAAATATTCAAGAAATTGGATTAGGTAATTACCAAGTTACAAGCCACTTTTGGATTTACCTTTATTAACTCTAGTAGCTGATAAATCATATATATCTTCAACATGGATGTGGTTGAGTACTACTTCAGGGTCCTTGTGGAAATTTTCAATCAAGTGCAGGTGAACCACGCGTTGAATGAGACATCATAGATAATGATGCCATTAATTGGCCTGTGTGGTATTGCACTTTCTTGTGCCATTTTGAGGTTTAATATTCAGTAACGATGGAGCTTAGTGCTCTTAGTACCTTTATGGAATTTGCAGTACTGCAAAACCCCTTCTCATCTGCAAAGCTCAGTAGGTATGTCTGTACGTTGATGGAACATTGTGTACTACAATGGATCATTGAATGCCTTTTACTTCATGGACATTCGGGGTCACTGTAGTATTTATCTTTTCTACTCTTCTGTTATATTATATACTCATATTATTAATCCCGTTAAAAAGTATTTTTTGTATATTCATTTTAATCTTGTGTGTCTATATATATATATATGTGTGTCCCTTAATTTCAGTTTTGGCATGAGCAGCAGCTTTTTACTTTTACACGATGTGTGTGGATTTTTGTTTATTTTTTTTGAAGGGGATGTGTTAGGAATATCAATATTAATATTATACACATATTTGCACTTTCAGTACTGCTCTTAATATTGTCAAGGAAAAATGTAGATTAGTTACTCCTCAGATTTATACCTCTCTTTTAACTGGATATGGTGCTGTTTTTACTTTCTTCATAAAGTAGCATATAACCAGCTTTATGTGTGAATTTGGCTCTTTTTTCTTATTGATATTGAAATGCTGCAAGATTTATTTCTCTGTTTTTTAGAACAAATTGTATGTAAATATATGTTTGAAACCATTTCTGGGATATAAGCACAGGATTGAGCTTGAGCACTAAGGTTAGGGTCATTTTGTCTGGTACTATCATTTCACATCACCAAACATAGAATTTAGACTTTAGATTAGCAAGACATTAGCTCCAATATTCATATGTTTGAAAACTAGAAGCTCCAATTTGTAATTACTTTCTCTTGCGGTATGGCTCTTTTTTCAAGCTGAGTTGGAAGGTAAGTTTAAATTACCTTTTTCTAGTATTATGTATATATTCTTTCACGAAAGACGTGTAAACACTTCCATTATGTTGCGTACTGTCCCCTTAATCGAATGAATGATGTTGGAGTTGTACCATGCATATTATGCTAAACTTATGCGTCAGATTTCTTTTGCCTTCACTAATCATATTAATTTTGTCAGAGCACCATATTCAACACTTTTGTCCAACGGGAAAAAAAAATAGGAAAATTTCTTTGGAAACAATAATTCATTGGCAACATTTAAAATTAAGCAGACCACACTCGTGGTTCAATATCATATTATGAGTCTTTTGTACGTAGTTGATCCGAATTGTATCATCAATCATATCTAAAATGGAACATATTCAAAACCGGATCCTATGTCAGTGATAGAACATATTCGAAAAAAGGAAACTTAAAAAACTGAAACAAAGCAAACTCGAGCAACATATTCGCGGTAAAGATCTAGAGGATCAATTTTCAAAATATCTTACAAATGATGACAGAGACTCCAACCAATGAACTATGTATTAATACAATACAACATATGTTTTCCTGTGAAGATAGAGATTTTTTTTTTTTTTATGTGAGTGAAGATAGAGATTTGATACAATTAACTATATGCATTTTCATTTGAGCGAAATGTAACTTCAGAAATAATTATTAAACCAAAAATACCCCTTTTTTGTTACATCAATAATTTGCTTTATACTAATTTGTAAATGTTTCATTGATCAAGGCTAAAATGTTTGGAAGATCAACTAAACTTCAGAGAATCAGAATTAAACGTAGAAAGAGATATTATTTTTCATTGAATAATTTAAATGTGTCCAAATTAATTGTACTCATAAACTTATATTAAAACTTGCATTTTTCATTAAAAAGAGTGAGAATTGATTTACAACCTCACAAAAATAATAGTTAAGTATGAATTATAGAGCAACACAAGAGAAGCTAGAATACTTTGATGGATTCCATTAGTTGTCCTCTGAGACCCACACCAAGGGATGCGTCATATCCTATGCATTCAGACGTATATTTCCTTTGACAGTATAGATGTTCGTTAATTATATCATTAAATTGTTAGAAACTACAAATATTAAATAGTAGTATGAGATAATAGAGGATTTTTATATAATCTTAAATCACTACATTCGATATAGTAGAACTTTAATCAACATAATCATGTAGTATGTGATTAAATCAAATTTAAGACATTAAACGATAAAATCTAGATAAAATTTTAATATATAGTACTAGTTAGGAATAATTGTTGAAAGAGGAAAAGGAAGACATGGTTGAGGTTGCGCACTCTGTGTGATGAGTATTGATCATGAATGAAAAGAAGTAAAGGACAGTGCTCTCAACGACGAAGCAGCGAGTGTCCGCGTACAAGTACATACCCAATATGAGACAACTAGTACGCCGCACAATCTTTAATCAGTGAGTTTTTGCGTTTGCCACTCGTGTGGTACAATAATTCAAACAACAAAAGCAAATTAACCAGGGGCTCTACTTTTTGTCCCCGCCAATTTTACATCATTAAGAAAACTTTCAATACTTATTTGTGTAGTCATGTGATCACACTATCAACTTTGACACTGCTTGAAAAACCTTCTTCCCCCATAATAAAAGATTAAAGACATATCAACACATACAAAATACACCACACAAATAAAAATAATATAAGCATAATTTAATTTGGTTTGATATTTCTCACCTACGCTTATGCATGGATTTGTCTCGGTATTTTATCATCTCAAATATGATTACAAGTTTTTTTGAACAAATTTAAAAAATTCTTAATGAATAATATATTGCGTTACAAACCTGAACCTCTCATTCAAAAGTTACGGAATGATAAACTTTCTCACTCATAAGAATCACATCTCTTCTATTTAGAATTATCCTCCTTCATGACCCCTTCCACATGGGTTAGTGTCTCATTTCTTTACAATGGCTCCTTTTATAGTAATCGTGAATGCTTTCATTCATTAAAATGACTTAATGAACATTAATTGTACCACTTCTCTACTTAGTCTCTCATGATGGAGGACTTCTCTAAGAGTCAAATTATTATTATTATTATTATTATTATTATTATTATTAGTTTGGTTCTTAAGAATCAAATTATTCTTACAACAGTTATTAGATTTAATTTTTTGGTTATAATATTTATTGTATAAAAATTATATTATTAATATATATTATAAGCTTATAGTACTGATGATATAATGTATCATATTTTATACATCAGTATATAATATTCTTTTTAGTATAAAACATATCATATTTGAATATCAAACTGCATATGTAAAAAGTAAATTGAAAAAAATGAGAAAAATCACGTGTAATCATATTATATAAAAACCTGTAAATTTTAGGTCATATACGTGTAAAACAAGATAGTATTTTTTATGCATACATGTAGTATAAATTAATAAAAAAATTATATTTAATTTTATACAAAATAAATCAAAATGGATTGGAGATAAAACAAAGTTTGTCAAAAAAAAATTTCCTCGTTAAAACAAAGTAATTAAATTATTCTTCAAGTCATTATTATTCAAAATGTTCAAATATTTTTTTATGCTTTGAATTTATAATTATATTTGTATAGTTTAAAATAATAGAATTCAACCCTCTTTTTAAAGCGCCATCTTACTGAAATACTGCTCTTACGGTAGCTTCGATTCACAAATCAATCTTTTCTTTAAAAAAAAGTTATAAGAATTTGGTCCTCAGGTTATAGTTTTAAAAATATTTAATTTACATTTTGAAATATTTAATTTATATTTTATACTTCGGAAAATTTTAATATTATGAAATTTTAATTACTTATTTTGAAGAAAATGAAGAATTATTTAAATAACTTATGAAAATACAAGAATCTGCAGGGTAATGCTTATGCCTATTACCTAGTAACAGGAACTCAGACACACCCTATATTTAGGTCCTTGTATTCTCTTCCACACTTTATTATATGAGCTAGCTGGCACTCTTTTAATATTTTTTGGTAATTTGTGTCTCTCTAATCTCTATATATACTAGACAAAGTTAGAATGGAAGATATAAACATATTAACTTTTTTTTTTTTACACTGAAAGAGATTAGGATTATACAAGATAGTGAATTATGATTCGAATTTTCCCTAGAAGAAATATTCATATTTATTGTTTATAATATATTGAGTAAAATTTTATCTTATAAAACATTTCGGCCGAAAACAAACAAAAATATTTCTATTACAATTTTCTTTAGTTTTATTTTTTTAATTATTGGCCAAAATTAAGGCTTACAAAGATTTTATTTGAGTGATTTGCAAAAAGCATACTATCTTGTTTTACATGTTTTCTATTCAGTAAATATAAATCTTTCCCTGATGAATGAAATTTATAAAGTAAATATATAACCTTTTTATAATTTTCAAGGCATCCTCCGATTCGGTAGGTAACATTCTAAAGTAAGAATCGCTTCCGATAATTTTTCACCCCTTATATATATATATATATATATATATATCATTTTGAAAGAAAATGGATTAAACTGATAATAGTTTTTTTTGGTTTTATAATTTACAATACATATGACCATGCAGTGATCACCATATCTTTAGTATCTTCAGTGGGTCCAAAATTTATTTCATCTGGTACAAATAATTGTGAGCGTAAGAACCTGAATATTTTATTTTATTTCTTGTTCATTTATTGGGTGTTTTTTCCCCTCATTTCTGGTAAAGGTGAGGTGACGTAAGTAGGGAATTATCATATAATTAATTAACTAGCCCTTGATTGAGCGAGGAGGCAACTTTATGGAGAAAAATATATATGCATTGGATTCAATATTCATTACACGTTAATTAAGCTTAACTTCTCAACAAAATAGTTCAAATTAATCATGTGATATCAGTAATGTCAGTTATTTGCAAAATTAACGTAGGCCACTCACCTATTAATCTCGTGTCTTCCTTCCCTAGGATCACATTGGAGAACACAAACAATGTGAACTTCAATTCCCATGATCTCCAGCACCTTTTAATTCTTATTAACAGAAAACTTAAACTTAACCATCATTTTTTACTGATGAAAATGTTGTATCATGTAAGTTACAGCTTTTATAGTGCTCTTGTTCTTCCGAGGGCTAGTGAAATATGTTGGTTGTTTGAGTGAAGTTATTAGGCAGAATCTCACGTCTCATTCTAACCTTGATATTGTCAGTTATCACCCATCTTACATCTCATTATAAAGAAGTATCTTTTGTTATCTTTTACCTTTTCTTTTTTCTTTTTTCCCAATGATGTGACTTTTTATGAAGAGAAAGAATGTAATTAAAAAAGGAAAATGGTGCATGCATGTTCTGACCAGTACATTTAAAATCCACGAAAAGAGATAGGTGTATGTATAATAGGTGATAGATATATAAGATGTGATAAAAAACAGACATAAATAAAAGTAAGAGAAATGCAAGTGATAGTTTGTCTGAAATTCTTCCTCAAAAAATTTCTTTATGATTGATTAGAATTTGTTGGAAAATATTAATTTTATAGGTTTCACTTTTTAATTAATATAAATTAAGAGATAAAATTATTAAATAAGAAACAAAACTTATCAAAAATGATAATTTTTAATAAATTTTAATCAATCATAAAGAAAGTATACTAGAAAGAGAATGTTACAGGCATTTCTTATAAAATAAAAAGGTGTTTGTTGATAAGTGTTATGCATATGTTATTTGTATATTAAAATCACATAGTAATTATATAATTTTCTTCTCTTTTATTACTTCTTTTGTGTTAAAACAACAAGAACTTAGTTTTTTCTGAGTTTTTATCCAAAAGATGCTAAAATTGATCAAATTATAGTAATTTTGGTTGTATTTTTTGTAGAGATACAGGTTTGGAAGAGGATTGAAGAACTAGAATTTCGTGCTCAGCGCAACAGTCTCGCTTAGCACATCATCCCAAGAAGCTCGCTTATCGCAAGTAGCCACCTTGAAAGACAACTATCACGTCCAGTGTTAGTCTTTATTTACGACTAACTTTATATTGAATAGTGACATGAAATTAGCATCTTTCCTCCAATTTATGATTCTTTTTGTTGGAATTGTACATATTTCCATGTTTAGTTTGATTTTATATAGTAGATACTCTCATTTTGTGAATTAATGTTGAAACCACTTCAATTTCAGGCTAAAAGAAGAAAATGTTCAAGTAGCTAATGTCTTGCTAAGCGAGGCATATGCGCTTAGCGAGTGACATCTGCTAAGCGAGGCATGCAGCTCGCTTAGCGTGTTGGGAAACCCTAGAAGAGGATCAGTCATAGATGTACGCGCCACAAGCTCGCCCAGCGAGTCGTTTGTTCCTTCTCACGCTTAGCGCGCCCTACTCGCTAAGCCAAAATTCAGTTACTCTCGCTTAGCGAGCCTTCAGAAACTGAAACATCCAAGTAGCCTTTAAAACACTGAAGTTGATGGAAATCAAGGGAGGAGTCGAAAAACAGAGCCAAGGGAGAAGCTAGAGCGACAGAAATGAAGCCACCAAGAGAGTTTAGGTTATGGGAGTAAGATTAGGGTTTTAGAGGTTGAAAGAGACACTCTCAACCCTTAGCCATTTTTCTTCACTCAAAATATGTTCTTCTTTGTACTGAAAGCTCATTACTTGTAATGGAAGGCTAAACCTCTTGGTTGGGGAGTTCTGCTGAACCTTTGATGTAATATTCTTTCACTATCTATTTAATGTTGTTTTTATGTGTTCATTGCTTCTATCCATGTTTATTTTTACCTACTTGTGGCTTGATCACCCATTTGTATGTATAGTTAGGATTTTTAGCATTGGAAAGTGCTTTAAAGCCTTAGAACTTGATAGAGCAAGCTAGAAAACTGTATGTCTGGGAATGGAGTGCAATGATCTAGTCCATATTATGTTGTAGATTTAATGCAATTCTTTTAGGCTGAGTTTGTTGAGGGATCAAGGACGAGGTTTAAAAAGAGTTAGGTCATTCACTCGAGGGATCTTGGTTTGGGTAATTTCTCAGCATAAGAACACTAGGATAACATTAAATAG
The DNA here is from genome assembly GCF_000004515.6 of Glycine max. Lineage (NCBI taxonomy): Eukaryota > Viridiplantae > Streptophyta > Magnoliopsida > Fabales > Fabaceae > Glycine > Glycine max. Next base: position 2,975,554 of record NC_038254.2, read on the forward strand.
AGAAAAATATTTAACAACATCAAGGTAGATTCAGTAGAACAACCCAACGCTTTTCACTTGACTGTTTTGACTTCTCAAACCGTAGATATTTAGTTTATAGTTAACTAGATTTCCACACAAAAACCCAACTTGATATTTACTTGCTTTCGGTATACATAAAATGTTTGCTCACTGAATATACATTTTCTGAGTGAAACAAATTTCCTATGGACTCGACGCTGGGTCTTACCATTTTATATATTACTTGTGGACTCGGTACACTTGCCGAATAGTAGAGATCGTAACATCTAGCATGCTAAGCGCATATCTTGTGGCTTAGCGCATGATCACTTAATCCAGCTGGATATGCGCACTTAGCGTGAGCATTGTGCTAAGCGTATAAGAACGGTTTTGATTGGCCATCAAGTGGAAAGATATTTGTGAAAAAGAATTCATTCATTTAGTATCTTCGTTCACGTTGAAGGAATGAGAAAGCAGAGGAAAGAAAAGAAGCCATAGCCAGTGCAAGGAAAATCCATTTTTCGAAGCTCTGGCCGATCCGTTTCATTCCATTTCTCTTCCATTTTCATTTCACCTTTTATATTTGTAAGTTTTTCATGACAATGAGAGGCTAAAACCTATCGTTGTTGGGAGCTCTGCAAACCAAACTCTCTTTATGTAATGATTCTAACTATCTATTTAATGTTATGTTGATATTATTGTTCTTTTCTATGCTTATTCACATGTCAGTGGTCTGATTATTCATTCTCATATAATGTTTTAGGATTTGGACATTGGAAAATATTCATACTCTAAGAATTGGAAAAAACATCTAGGTGATCCATATCTAGGGATATAATGATATTACTTAGCCTGATTTATGAATCTATGCTCGTAATACAAATTATTTAATATAACTTTTAGGGAATTAAGAGTGGTATTAGGTGATTTAGGCTCTCTCACTTGAGGGATTATGATTAGAGTATGTTAGTGGATGTGGGTAATAATTAGTTTAATGTTAAATGGAGAAAAATCATTTATGATTTTATCAAGAGTAGTTCTGGTAGGTCGAGTCCCTAACACATCCCACAACTCATCAGCAACATCATTTCACAATCCAAGCGTTTGTTTTCTTACCTTTGCATCTTTCTTGCTTTGTAGTTAATTTACATCAATTTATATTTATGCGTAATCAATGAACAAGATTTGGTTATGCCAAACAGTCTTAGAATGTGATACAATGACAATTTTGTAAATAAATACAATCATTCTATGACGATTTTGTGAAAAATGTCTTAGAAGACTATCATTCTAACAAAATCGTCTTAGAAGATTTTTCACTATTTTTAATATTTAATGTCTCTCTACTCTCTCACGCTCTCTGATTCTCACTTTCCCCCTCTCCCTCTTTGACTCCTCCTCTAGGGTTTCAAAAATGGAGCAGCTGCGCTAGCCACCACCACTTTCACTCGGCGATGGCGGCGCTGAACGACACCACCCAATGTCTCCTCAAGTACATCCTCTTCACGAAGGTTTACGAGGGTTTTTGTTTGCGATGCTAGAATTGTGATAGATCCTTTCACGGTGTCATGGTTCCATCGCTGTCGTTGCTTGTTCTAGGATAGAAGGCTTATTATTGTTGTTGGGGGTTCTTCCCTATGGGGTTTGTTGTTGGCAACTTCGGTTCTCTATCGAAAAAAGAAGCTACTCCTGTGGCGGCGGTGTCGGTGCATGCACTGCCTCCTCTGCCACAACAGGCTTCTTCGCTGCCAAATTGGATGCCGGTGTCAGCTGAGAATGGCACTGGAAGTGTTACTCTGGTGGCGATGGCGAGGGTGACAAGCTTGAGGGTGGTGATGACAAATGAGGTTGGATCGAGGACGGGGCTGAAAAACGGGGGAGGCCGAGGAAGTATCCGTTGTCGTCGTGAGAAAGGGGTGTTTTTGGATCGTTGTAGGTATTGTTGTGTTGTTTTTGTAGATATGGTCAACTCTAGTTATTGTATGTCCTGTCTCTTGAATTGGGGTAGTTTTTTGGTTAAGTGGTTTTCGCTATGAGGTTTCAATTGTATGCCTTGTTGTTGATGGGGAGAGAACTTTTGGCTTCGATACTGTAGTTGAGGAAGCACAAAGAGCAATAAATTTTGGTACATTGAGGTAAATTACTTAACATTCTGAGTCAATTTTACTAAACAATGATATTTTCGTGTTGGTAAATATTACAATATTTAAATATCTTCCCTCATTTTATTAGGCACACAGTGCATATCATGGAATTGGTATTGTGAATCAAAAGGATTAGTTGTAGTCTGTGTGGTAGAGAGAGTTGGACATGTGATGTAGATTATGTAATTATTTTCACAAATAATAAATCCACAACACTTGCAATATTAAAGTTCTGCTCTTATGGTATGTCAACAATCCAGGAATGGACAGAATGAGGCTCAAACTTGAAACACCTGTTGCAATTGCAGATAGACTAATTTCTGCATATGAAACTCTTATGACACAAGACTACCGATATGCCAAGTAGGATTTGGCTGCAATGGAAGACATTGTTAATAATGTAAATGATTTTGCTTTGAATATGGTAACTGAGAGCCTTTGTTGGAGGAGACAAACTCTGTCTTTGGTATGTTATGAGATGATTATAACATTTTAAATTCAGGCCAATTTGATTTTCTCTTGATGAATATGTTCTTAAATATGCCTTGGTACACATCATCATATTGAAACTACAAAATCACGTGTTGTAGAGCTTGTTAAAACTAATATGCAATTGTCAACTTTTGATATTATTGCTTCATATGCTTTCAAAGGAGAAAAAATGCAATGCCTATTACCTCAAGGATTCAGAATGACATAATTGGTCATGTTGTCTCCGCTGTCCAAGTTATTTTCTGACTGTAACCTGTTTAGGATTTTAGTTTTGGTATTGCATTATTACCATCTTATTTGATCTGGAAACTAGTGAATCTTGATCATCATATTGCAATGATTTCTTCTCTTCCTTGTCAGAATGATTTGATTTAACTATCCACTCTAGCTTGCTTTTGATTGGGATAGCCCCAAGACATCAAATGGCATAAATGCTGGATTAAATGAATAATATTTTATTAGTAAAAGTTATGCGGGTATGTTATGCTAAAATAGTTTTTATCCATAGAAAATTCTTGAAGAATACGAAAATTGGTTATATTCCAAATATATGATATTAAATTATCTAGTGTTAGTACAGAACTGGTGTCTGTTTTAGTGGTGATTTTAGCAAAGTTGGAGTATCAAGAGACCTTACAATTTAACTATGTTTCAAAGTAGCATTTGGAAAATCCTAGTTGGTGTTATACATGCTATTTAGTGTCTTTATATTTTCTCATCTTAATGTTATTATGCTTGTAGTATGTTTCTCTTATATTCTATTACATAGTTTTCAGATTCAAAACTTACTTATTTGATGATTTCACAGTATTTAGACAACTGTTTTGGTAAAAACAACTATTGGGTTTTTAAGTTAATATGTTGTTTCTTTTTTTGACTTCAAGTTCCTAATCACCTGGGAACTAATGGAACGGGCAAGGTGAAAAGGTTGTAACTATTGAAGTTGTGATATGTACCAATCTTGCATGAATCTGTCATACCTTAATGATATCCCTTAAGATATTTTGAGTGCCTATAAATTAGATTTTATGCCGATTTTACTAATACTTCCATTAATTTTTTCCCTCCCTTTGTCAGGATTATATCTAGCTGCATATTATTCAATAACCAGGAGATAGAATCTGATAGACCCATAAGCTATAACTATATATTCACAGTTAGCAAACTTGGTTTTTAATATTTGGTCTTGATATAAGTGAAATATAGATATCAAACACTGTTTGCCCCTTTGAAATCTCACTGCATCTTCATAGATTGTAATAAGGGTGCTAAGAATTGACAATATAGAATCAAGCATCATTAACTGAAATAGTTCAAGTGATTTCATAGGCATTTCATTTTTTAGTATAACATGCAATCATAATGCTCCAAGAGACAAAGTTCTTGATATGCATTGCACAAAGCACAAAATTTTCATATGATACCCTGCAAACCTTAGCATGTACATCATAAAGTGAATATTTTCCTCATAGCCATGTCGTAGAATTTTGGCATGAATCTCCTTACCCTTCTGGAGAAGGTAGACTGATACGTTACGACATGGAGCTATATAATAAGTTAATAATGTCTTTTTCTTGTTAACAATAAGTTATTTTTGGGATCTCTGAAAAATTATTCTATTTAGTTTGTGTTGACCTTGGCAATCCATATGCTAATGTGAATATTGTTTGAACCTTCCTAAGTTGTAAATATTATTATATTTTTACTTTGTCTTTGTGATTTGAAATTTAGCATCATATTGTTATTATTATTATTATTGCTAAGCGAATATGATCTTAAATGTTTTCCTTTTAAATTAGATTTTGGGGACTTTTGAATGAAAACTTCTGAATTGCTAAGCAAATACTCTTTTCGTTTCTTACATTTGAATGAAAACTTCTGAATTGAAGATTAGTTTGGCTATCCTTTCCTCCCTTGCTTCTCTGGCTTGTTAAATGGTGTAGTGACCTCTCTTTTTTATTAAATAAGTTTATCGTTATTGGCCAATTTTGTTTTGAATCCAGTAATTCAAACTGTTTCAGAATGCTTGGTTAGTTGGAAAAGAGTTATTTATCCTTCGGGTGTACCTAATAAAACTTCTGCAAAATTAGGAAATGAAAATAGGGATACTGATAACTGCTAAATAATTGTATTTTGATAGTAGAAAATTAGTCAAATATTGGCCAGAAATTAATTATTTAGCAGTTATTTGTGATTAAAAGTTAGAAAATTAATTAAATTGAATTTTTGGGTGCATATATAAAAATTGGAGGTGTAACAAGCAAAAAGGGCAGAAAAATTGAAGAAAAGAAGAAAATTTGAAGAAGGCCCAACCCAATACGCGCACTCAGCGTGCGTCACGGGCTAAGCGAGCTAGGAAGTACACGCGCTAAGCGGGCTACGAAGGCCAAAAGCCCACTTCAGCAGGTATAAATAGAGAGTTAGTCCAAGGGACAGAAGACGACCACAGAACCCCCCTCTCCTAGGGGTTTCATTTACTCCCTTTTTTTCACCCCCTCCTCTCATTGTAAAGCTCTCATGACCATGAGTGGCTAATCCCCCTAGCTAGGGCCTGGCAGGCCTAAAAAGCCAATGATGTATGGAGCATTTCAAGAGTTATCAATAAAAAGAGGAATTCCCTCCAGGTTCTTTATTTATTTACCGTTCTTTCTTTTTACATCTTGTATCTCTGAACTTGCTTTCTGTTAGGGTTTAGTCCACTCGGGAGAGGGTAAAACCTAATTAGGGGTAAGGAATGAATACTTGAATCTGTTTTAAGGGTTAGGCCACTCGGGAGAGGGTAACGCTTAAGAGAACACTAAAAGGAGGAAATTATCGAGTTATCTTTTAGAGGGTTTTTCCTTCCAGTTTCTTTTATCTGCTTTTCTTGCTTGCTTATTCTGCATCTCGGACTTTGTTTTCTGTTAGTCTTTAGGCCACTCGGGAGAGGGTAAAGCCTAATTAGGGATAAGGAATGAATGCGTGAATCGGTTTTAAGGGTTAGGCCACTCGGGAGAGGGTAACGCTTAATAGAACAATAAAAGAAAGAAATTATTGGGTTAGCATGACTTAATGCCCCAATGCCCATGGCTTAGCAAACATCTAGAATGTAATCCTAATGCATCTTAGTTATTGAGTCTTCGCAAAGGGCATTTGGAAGATAGGTAATTAAGGTAGGTTTGTCATCGTGAGGCATCAGGGGCAAGTAGATGGATAGATGTGGGGCAGAATTAGTTCACTGGTATTGATAACAGACAAATCCTGAATCCATATATCTAGGCTGATTAGACTTGTTAGGTTTTAGCAATTTTATTATATAGATTTTATTTCTCCTTTATTTGAATTTCGTAGAAGTAGTTATCTTTATCATATCGCAATTTAAATATTTTATCTTCTGTTTTGATCCTTCAATCTTTTATCTTTTCTTTTATCTTCTAATTTTATCTTTAAGTATCTTATCTTTTCTTTTCTCTTTTAAGTTTATCTATAAATATCTTATCTTTTCTTTACTTTATCTTCTATCTTTCTTTATCTTTTATTTTAAATTCTTATCTCTTGCTTTTAAATTAGGTTTGCATTAATCTAAGTACAAACAAAGTCCCTGTGGATTCGACACTCGGACTTCCGAGAACTTTACTACTTGTAACGATTTGGTACACTTGCCAATGAGTTAACAGATACCTAGCTCCTACTCACTGGCAAAGATAGCCCTCTGTCAAGACAAAAATGTGCAGAAAATAACTGAAAAATAAAAATAAGAATCTTGCTAAAAATAGAATGCAATTATTTTTTCATCAGCAAATAAACTTGTACATTGATTAAATTATAATAACAAAAGGTACAAGTTATACCCAAAAATATAAAGAAAGAATTTCATTAGCAAATCCTGTATAAGCCCCACATATGGTTACAAAATATTTAAAAGCAAAATGTTGTAAATATGGAATAACCTCCGTAGAGGTTTCCTTTGAGTACTATGCACTTATTTGGTAAAAAAAAGTACTTTGCACTTATAGTGTTTTTTTTTTGGTACATCTATGAACTTATAGTGTAAATATTATATGTTTTACATTGTCATATCTAATAAAAAAAATTATATTGTTATGATTTATTGTTTTGTAACAATAGTTATCTTAAAAATATATCTATCATTATTTATAATTAATTGATAGTATAAATTATAGAAATTAAACTCTAGTTATAATATCACAATAACGCTACACTTCCAACTTATTAGGTTTTCAATGACGAATAACTTTAACCGTTTTTTCCTTTAGGGAACATTTAATATATATTTTTAATTATTTAAAAAGTAATGATTGAGTACTTTTAATGTTTTTATGCAATAAATACTTTCTTAACAAATTATTTTTGTTTGCATCATGTGTTTCTTCAATTTTGTGAAGAAGTTGAAAGCCATTAATCTAATTTCAAATATGGTGTTGATTAATGCTATGTTTAGGTGTTTGATCCAATAACAAGGAATGTTAGATGTATTGGAGATAAGAGTGTTATTAAGGAAGGACACAAAGGTTTTCAAAGTGGACATACCTCTTGTAAGTACCTAGAACAAACTTTAGGGTCTTTTGATTTTCTTTGTATGATTTATTAATATGTAAATATACTTTTCTCCAGACATTTGCATATTCTTGTCTGAAAATTTTTAGAGCTCCACCTCAATATATTTTATTTTTTTTTAAAAAAATATTATAAGACAGTTTTTTGAAAAACTGTCTTAGAATTTAAAAATCGTCTTAGAATCTTCAATTTTTTAATTTTTTTTTAAGAAAATACATTTTAAAACGATTCTTTGAAAAACCGTCTTAAAATGGTTAAATTCTAAGATGATTTTTGAAAAATCCATCTTGGAATTCTTAATTTTTTTTTTAAAAAAGTAAAAATATTCTAAGACGGTTATTTGAAAACCGTCTTAGATTGTAGATAATCTAAGATGGTTATTTTTTAAAAAATCGTTTTAGAATTATAACTTTTCTAAGACAATTTTTTAAGAACGGTCGTCGTAGATGCAAACACTCTACGGTGATAGTTAATAACCGACGTAGAATGTTCGAAATAACCGTCATAGAAAAATGTTTTTCTAGTTGTGTATAACTCTTAGTACAAAGTCTCCGTAGACTCAACACTCGATCTTACCGTTTTATTTACTACTTGTATATATTGATATGCTTGTCAAAGAATTATATAATCAACATTTGTATATTAAATTTTGTTAAAAAAAATAATGAAAATAAACATTTTTGTCTTGGGGTTGTCCATCCTTCAAATGACAACAGTCAGCCATAAGCTCAACCCACTACACACCAGGCATTCATGGCTTCCAAGACTGTGCATCCCCTTTGAATAATGATGCAATTAGCCTCAAGTGCAAGTCAATTGAGACCATGGATAGATTTAGAGGGGGCAAAAAGGGGGTCTCCCTACGTCAAGAGTTTAATTGATTAGTGTATTTTTCAGTAATATTGTGAAGAGTTTGCAAAAAAGCTTTCAATATGCGAAGTTTATATATATATATAATGGTAACAAACAACAACGATTATACTATTATAGAAGATAATATTTAATAAATAAATATTTATTAAAAGTTAATTAAAAAGATAAAAAAAAAAGTCCAACTCTCCCTTTGACATACTTCTGGATCCGTCTTGTACAAGACGGTCGTAACTTCCAAAATTGTCTATCCTCTAGATAATAACATAGTTGGCTAGTGAACTATTGTTAGACTGACTTTGTTTGACCACCAAATTGACTAAGTAAGCTAATACCTTTTCATAGTGCAAACATACTCCGAAATCCAACAGGGATGGGATTGATTATTAAAATTTTAAACTTATTTCTTTTAAACTCAAATCAATCCCACTTTTTTTGAAGGTGGAGACAAAGAGAGTCAAATTTTTACCTCTCTTGTTATCATGCCTATCTATAAATTCAATTATGTGTTTATCATGACTATGTGGAATTTGAAAATTCTACGGTATTGCATTTTCATAATCCAATAATTAAAAAATTAACAGCTCTTGACTTTGGACTACCGAATATAAACTTCAAACCTTCATGTAATTTTAATTTCCTATGATATGCATATACATGCAAGAGTTATTCACAAGTCATCAATGTTGAGCTTACAAAGGCTTACATTGACTTATTTAAATAATTGAATTTAACATAATTTATTTATTTAATTAAATAAAAAATATTAATAAAAAATTAACAAATTAAGCTTACATAATTTATAAATAACTTAGCTCATTTATACTTCTAATTATTTTCATCAAAATCCTAAAAAGAGTTTCATTATTATTACGAGGATTAATTCGGAGAAAACTAAAATGGAATTTTTTTCATTAATATTTAATCATGACGACGATGATTATTAGTGGGTTGGAGAAACATATAATCTCTATCCTAAGAAAATAATAAAATAAAACACATGGAGGAACATAGCTGGCCCGAAATCTGTAATTCAGAAATGCATTGGTATGATGGAATCGCGATTACGAGTGAATATAAAGAGACTCACTAAGTTAGTGTGCTGGAGTTCCACAATTAGCATCGCTTCATTTTTAAACTCAATCAATCCCTGTCCTGACCTTTTGGAAAGTCTTTTTATAGCTACTTCTTGTCCAATTAGTAGTTTTCCCTTTTTTTTAAAAATATTGTATCTTTATATTAAGTTCTAAAGTACTAGCAAAAAGAAAAAATTATAAGCAAAAGTAATAACATTACCTTGTAGACGGGTCCAAAGCCACCCTCCCTTATCTTGTTGGTGGAAGAAAAATGAGCAGTTGCCTCAAGAATAGTTTGAAAGTTGAATATATGCATATCATCACTTGTCCTTCCATCTTTCCTTTGTTCTCTTATTTCATTGTAAGCAATAGAAATTGCAGTGTTTCCTCCAATTTCAGACAATAATTTTGTTCTCTTGTGATTTTCGACTGCACATCATGCTTGAAAGCTTAAAGGCAGTGATCTATGATATAATATATTTAAGATGCACTCCATTTAAATATTTTATTTATATGAAGGAGTTGCACAGAGTATGGAAGTTTACTCATTAGTCATCCAAGGCTCATTTTATTTATATTTTAAGATTATTATATACTTTGTTTACATATGCCTACTAATCTTTCCTTCGAAGTAGATTCCAACAAGAAAAGTGTATTAGAATGGAAGATAAGATGCCAAATTATTGAAGGAGTTGCGCAAGGACTTGTATATTTACACCATTATTCAAGATTGAAAGTAATACATAGAGATTAATTTGAAAACATGCAACATTTTGTTGGACAATGAGCTGAATCCAAAAATATCAGATTTTGGCCTGGCAAGAATATTTGGATTGACAGAAGAACAAACAAATAGAATTGTCGATCGGGACATAGTGAGCATTTTTTTTGTTTAAACATTTAATATTTATATTATTTTTTTTCATTTTTTGAAGCTCTAAATTGTTTGATGGGTTAATTATTTTTATGGTTACATGTCTCCAGAATGTGCTATGATGGGTGTCATCTCAACTAAAACCGATGTTTATAGCTTTGGCATCCTATTGCTAGAGATTCTAAGTGGAAAGAAGAATAATAATTATCATCCATTCAATCTTGTTGCTTATGTAAGTTACATAAACCGTGCAATTAATGAAGGATATCGATGCAAGTATGTCATTGGTTTGATAACCGACAAAGTGTGTTTATGCTAGGCATGGAAATTAAGGAGTGAAGGCGAAGCTTTAAAGCTAATGGACACAACTTTGGATGGGTCATACTCTCCTACCAAAGTGATACGGTACATTCTTATCGATCTCCTATGCACACAAGATCAAGCAAGGGATAGACCTACTATGCTTGAGGTTGTTTCGTTTCTTTCAAATGAAAGTGCTCATTTACCACCACCTAAACAACCAGGATTTTGTATCATTAGAGTTATGGAAGAGATAGAGAAGCACAACAGTTGTTCCATAAATGAGATAACAAATTCATTGACATCCGGTAGATAAAATATATACGTTCTTAGAAAAGTTAAAAAATCTGTAAATAATTTTTTAATATAATAATGAATTAGTGATGACAAGTGCCAAAGTTTCCAATATACGGATTGGCATGTCTCTATTGGCAATCCAGAAATAACTAGAACTTGAGTTATCAGATGATGATAGTCTAATTCCAAGGTAGAAATCTTGAGAGCCATTGAACTGAAAGAAACTCTACGCATACCAATTTGAAGATGAAATCAAACGGTGGGTTGTTGTGAGCTGAAGACCCTGGAGTAACGTGTCTTCGTTCAAGTTTGAAGGTTTTGTTATGTGCAGGATACAAGTGAAAACGATGAAGCATAGTATACTTTGGCTGAAAGCCATTATTGTTGGTTGGCACGTTCTGTGAAGTGGTTGTGATTTGTGAAACACACTGCAAGTCTACAACAAAACAATTTTGATCTTATTTAGCCTATAATATATGTGAGGATGCACATGCAATTAATGCTATCAGGGATGTGATTATCTTTTTACGAATCTAGTTAAACAGTGTCATAAAAACATTAGTTAAAGAATTAAAAAATAAAAATATTTATTATATAAATTATAAGAAAATATTAAAAAAAATATAAATAGCATAAATTCTTTATTATTTATATTTAAGTTTTTTAATCAATATCCTTAAAACACTAGTTAGTATTTATGTATATTTTTATTATGTAGGAAGGAAAATGAAAGAGATTAGAAGTTATTTTATTATTTATTTGACCTAAAAAAATAAAAATTACCTTTTTTATCTATCGATTTACACGTAAGATGCATGAGTATACTAAATAATAAACTGTTTGGATTGGAAATATATATATACACGTACGTGTATTAGTTTTATGGTTTCACGTAATATCCTTCCACTCAGTAATTGACACTCCTCCCAATATGAAAATTTTATACACATGAATTTTATGATTATATTTTCATTGTTGACCTTTTCTTTTTCTTCTAAATTCAAAGGGCCTTCTTAATTAGCTCAAGAAAACAGAAGTTGCACAACCATGATGTGATTACACATATTTTAGTGAATGTGATTGTATCCAACAAATTAACATCTGTCAATTTAAAAAAAAAAATCAATGAATAGAATTCTTGGGTTACGGTAATGGCACGCATGTTTTCGCTGACTTTAACTGTTACATCTTTTGAATACAAGGGGCTTTAGCTTAAAGAAAATTGAAAAAAGACTGTAAGATTAAACTAATCCAGAGGAGATCCTGGATAAATCAGAAAAAAAAAAAAAAAAAAACTATCCTATACAATGCACTAGGACGGTGATATAAGATAAATTATAATTGAACATCAATTTAGTACACGTAGTGACAAATAAGAATAAAATGAGATAAGTAGGTGATAAGATAAGTGATGAAATAAAAAGAGATAACAAAAACAAATGGCTCGCACTAGGGATGACAAGAAAATTGGGCGAGAGCACGGGTGATTTCAAGAATGGATTTAAAATAGACAAATATGAAAAATTAAAACTCAATTTCGTTCTTGTCAAGATTAGAGAAACCATCCTTTGAAGATTAGAGAAACTATCCTTTGAAGAACCTACTTATCTATTTTTTCTTAAAATAATTTACTTATGTATAATTTTAAATGAATCATATATTTATTTATTAGTTGCACTTTAGTTTTAATAATATTTTAAAAATAATAAATAAAATGAACCACACATATAAGAAATTTAAGAACTAAATTATATTTTTAATAATTCATATATTTAAAACAATTATTTATTATAAATTTTAATTATATAAAATTAAACATTTATTATGTGTAATACACACTAAAATATTATATTCTTTGACCACAACAAGTCGTGAGAAACCTATGTCTTTATATTATTTTTTTGGGGCTTTGGGGATGATTTTAAGTCACGCGTGGAAGAAAGTTCAATTTGATTTTTCCCCCAACAAATTAAAAAATGGCATCGTTAAGATTATCTTGTGGATTAAAAATAGAATTAAAATTGAAGTTGCTACCAAATAAAATGATAAAGTCTATTATAAGTATTGAAGTTGCAAACTATAAATAAATAAATGCCTTTGAAGCAACTGGAATTTCTACTTTCGACTCACTATGCCAAATATTAGTATTACTTTTAAGTCCTTGCATAAATCTTGTATCTTTTTTGCACCTTCAAAGTATTAATATATAGATGGTAGACTTTTGGTCTTCTCATCATTAATATTATATTTATAATCATAATAAATTAAACACAAGAGCGTATGTAGATATATTTTATCTACCTGATGTCAATGACATTGTTATCTCATTTGAACAACTTTTAGGCTGCTCTATCTCTTCCATGGATTCACTGCTACAAAATCCTGGTTGCTTAGGTAGAGGCAATTCAGCAATTTCATTTGATAGAAAAGAAACAACTTGGACCATAGTTGGCCTCTCTTTTGCTTGATCTTGAGTGCATAAAAGACCAATATGAATGTAGCGTAACACTTGGATGGGAGGGCATGACCCATCCAACAATGTGTCCGTTAGATTTAGAGCTTCACCTTCGTTCCATAATTTCCATGCCTGAAACAAACACAATTTCTTTTACTGTTGAACTTTAGACAAGTTTCTAGTCATCATCAATTGTATGGTTTGACGTAACTTACATAAACAACAAGATTGAGTGGGTAATCATCACTATTTTTCTTTCCACTTACTATCTCTAGTAGCAAGACTCCAAAACTATACACATCTATTTTAGTCGAGATAACACCCCTCATTGCATATTCTGGAGACATATAGCCACTGAAATAATATTAATAATACTAATTAATCCATCAAACGATTTAGAGTTTGAAAAAAATGCAAACTTAAAATTTTATATCAATACTTACTATGTCCCGACAATTCTGTTTGTTTGTTCTTCTGATTCTGCTAGTTCAAATATTCTAGCTGTTCCAAAATCTGATATTTTTGGATTCAACTCATTGTCCAATAAAATGTTGCTAGCTTTCAAGTCTCTGTGTATCACTTTTAATCTTGAATATTGATGTAAATATACGAGTCCTTGAGCAACTCCTTCAATAATTTGACATCGTATCTTCCATTCTAACATGTTTCTCTTGTTGGAATCTATTTTGGAGGTAAGACCCTTAAGCATGTGTAAACAAAGCACATATTCTAAAATGTAAATCAAATTGTGAAGGAGTAAATTTCTATACCAAAGAGATATAAATTCAAGCTTTTGTTGGGCATATACTCGTAGACTAATATTCTTTCTTCTCTGTCTATACAAAAACCAAGAAGCCTCACTAGACTAGTGTGCTGAAGTTTGACGATTAGCATTGCTTCATTTTTGAACTCTATCAGCCCCTGTCCTGAACTTTTGGATAGTCTCTTTATAGCAATTTCTTGCCCATTTGACAGCTTCCCCTTTAAAAAACACAACCCATATTAGAAAGTACTTCAATGAGATTGAATAATTAAATTGATCAAAGTTAAAAATAACTTGAAATTGAAGTTTGTATGTGCTAAGAGATTGAAGATATAATCTATCCGAATTCAACACGCACACACACATGTTTGAATAGATTCAATTGCTCTTTATCAGGTAAGTCTATCTTGTTCATGACCAAACTCCTTGTCTTCATATATCAGTATCGAGATTTAAAAGGATTGTCAAATACTAACAAACAATTAATATTGAAAATAGTATTAGTATATTACCTTGTAGACAGGTCCAAAGCCTCCCTCCCCTATTTTATGGGTGGAAGAAAAATTAGCAGTTGCCTCAAGAATAGTTTGAAAGTCAAATATATATGTTTCATCACTTGTGTTTCCATCTTTCCTCTGTTCTTTTCTTTCACCGTATGCAATGGAAATGGCAGTGCTTCTTCCAATATCAGTTAGTAGTTCTTTTTGCTTCTTACGCTTTTCAGCTGCACATCATACATGGAAGAGTAAAGGCAAAGTGATCTATAGTAGTTATCACAAACAAATTAAGTAATAAATTCTACATGGCTCTATCTGAATTTACATGGTCTTGTAAATTTATATTGTAAGACAATAGATCAGCAACCTCATATATGGTTTACATTCACTTATGCAAAAAAGGAAAAAAGAATCATAATGAAAAGTTTATCCTCAACTTCTTTTGGATCCTGATGTTGAAGCGTACCTCTTTCTTTGAGTTTTATCCATAACTTAATGCACGTAAAGCATGAAATGATCAGGAGAAGAGCTCCTCCTACTATTCCGCTTATGATCCATATGCTAGTAGTCTTGCCTGTATTGAAAATTAATTGTTAGTAGCAATGGCGGAGCTGTTTCTATTATTTTTAGTAGCATATATCAATTAAAGCTTGAACTTAAATTCCAACATGTTAGACTTGTAAACTGATGATAGAATTTAGAAAATTAAGTTAGAATGATGATAATTGTTATGCATACTTAGTTTGTACATTTAAATTACATAGTAATTTTCTAATCTCTTTTCTTTTAATGTTTCTTTTGACTTAAAAAGATAAGAATTTAGTTTCTTCTAAACTCTTGTCTCAAGAATGCTGAAGAAAATAAATTTATAGTGTTTTATTTTATTTTTGTAGAATTTTAATACATCATCAGAGGTCTAGAAGATGTTGAGAAACTGAAGCAGCGCGCTAATGCATGTTTGGCACATGAAGTCAAGCTAGAAGCTTGTTGTATTGAGCATGGGCGTTAAGCGCACGGTTGAAAGCTTAACGCATGGTCACTTAAGTCAGTTATACTTTGCATATGCATTGAGCATGGGTGTTAAGCGCACGATTGAAGGCTTAACGCGTGGTCTCTTAAATCAGCTATACTTCGCATGTGCACTAAGTGAGCATATACAAACTTAGCGCGCAATGATTTTCAAAAAACATGACTGTGCAACGTTTTGAAGAATATAAAAGGTTACACTGTGCTTTTTGGAGGGAGTTGGTCAACAAGGATATGAAATAGAGCAAAACACTCACTTTGAAGCTCTTCTTCTTCCATTTTCTTTGTTTCATTTATTTTTAGCCTCTCATGACCATGAGAGGCTAAATTACACATTATTGGGGGCTTGGATAACAAACACTCTATGATGTAATAATTTTTAGTGTCCATTTAATGTTATTTCAATATTATTGCTTCCTTTCTAAGTTTATTGTCTTGTTTATGGTTTGATCATTCATTCATATGTATGTTATAGGATTTTAATCATTGGGAAATGTTTTTACCCTAAGAATTTGAAGGAGCTTCTAGGTAACCCATGTCTAGGGAAAGAGTTGTGTTATTTAGCCTTGTTTATGCATCTTTATTCTTATTGTAAATTACTTGGTTTAACTCTTAGAGTGTGTTTGGATGGAGAAATTTAAATTTCTGAGAAATTTTAAATTCTAAGAATTTTAAATACTTTAATTGAAATTCTTTTATTTTCAAAATTTTGTGTTTGGATAAAAAAAATTAAAATTACGAGGATGAAAAAAATGAATGAAAAAAAAGAGAAGATATGGTTGGTGTGCTAGTTATACGTGTTGTTCCTCTATGCTCACACCCGATCGATATTTTAGGAGCTCAGACGGTGTTTCTTGAAGAAGACGATAAAAAGAGAATTTCAATTTCTCACATTTTAGAAGGAAATTGAAATTTCAGATTTTTAGTTATTTAAAATTCTGTTTTAAAATTTCAAAATTTTAAATTCTTCATAAAAAGCATCCAAACAATGAATTCTAAATTACAGAAATTCAAATTCTCTGATAAATTACTTTCCTCAGTTAAAATTCTCTATCCAAACGCACTCTTAAGGAATTAAGAGTAAAATTAGGTGTTTTAGACTCTTTCACATGAGAAATTATGGTTAGAGTAGTTTAATTGATAAAGATAATAATTGAAATAACTTTAATTGGTGAAAAAATCTTAACATTGTATTAAGAGTAATTTTGGTAGGCAAAACATCCAACACATCTACAAAAATCTACACCAAACATCATTTTCCACCTCCAAGCATTTGTTTTCTTGTCTCTTGTATCTTGTTCTACTTTCATATCCTTTGTTATGATTGAAGTTTATATTTCGGAATATATAATTTTAGTCATTCATTCGCTTAAAACTCGATATATACAAACTCTAAGTACAGTCAAAGTCTTTGTGGATTCAATACTTGATCTTACTGTTTTAATATTACTTTGACAAATTAGTATACTTGTCAAGGAGTTAACAACTCGTCTTAAAAAATGGTGAGTGTTAAGTAAAGAGTTTAATGATCATATACTCATAATATAAAATAATTTTATACTATCATTTAATTACAAATCACTACTTTTAATATACAAAATAATATAAATACATAATGGTAGTAGTGTATTTTTTTATTGAAAATATATTAAAAGTTTAAAACTAAAAGGACAATGCAATCTAACGGTAACCATTAATTTGTCACTTTTTTCATCGAAATAATTTGTCTTTTTTTAATCATTTTCTTCTTAAACACACATAATATATGGTACTTAAAATTATAAATTTGGTCTCTCTATTTGTCTCAAAATTCGATTTGGTCCTCCTATAATTTAATTTACGAATTTAGTCTTTCAGTTTTTTGCAATCTCGTTATTTCAGTCTCCCAATCCTGAAATTGGACGTTGACGGTTAATTGTTTACCTTGACCGTCACATGTTGCGCTTTTATTGGACGTTGACGATCACGTATCACAATTTTATTGAAAGTTGATATTAATTAGGTGCATGAAATTAATGTCCAATAAACGCTCGACACGTGACAATCAACGTTGACAAGCAGCAATCAATGTTCAATTTTGAGTTTGGGAACTTAAATAATGAGATTGAAAAAAATGAAAAACTAAATTCATTAATTAAATTATAAGGAAATCAAATTTATAATTTTAAAATAAATAAGAAATCAAATTTACGATTTTATCTATATATGTTTCTAGCATGGACTTAACTTACCTTTTCCACTCCGAATGAAGTAAATTTGGCGGCTACCAGTGATCAAATTGTTAGTGTCAGAAAAGTTTGCTGTGCCCTTGCTCCATATCTCACAACCAGTTGCATCCGCATTAACATAAGAGTAAGCCTCGCAAGAGCAATTATTCAAGCACTTCATCCAGCAATCAAAATGGCTTAGTTTCTCCTTTGCATCAAATATGAACCCTTTCCCTGCCATTACCCCATATCTACTCTCGCTACTGCCTAAGTACAAACTATCAACGTCCGTGCATTTGTGTGCACTTGGCATTGAACAACCAGACAGAAAGTACTTGTTATCACTGCATGAATAACTGGCACCACTGCTACCATATATTATACCCAAAGATCCCATTATGATATAACCATAAACAGGCACATACTTCACGTACGTTTCATCTTCATCTGAGTAGTACTCAAAAACGAAGTCCTTCTCGTAAAGTGAGGACTTTAAATTGGCAAAATTTCCATTGCTCCATTGGCCACTACTCCAAACAATCTTCTCTCTCCACCACATCACCATTTCCTTCGTTTTGTGGTCAAGGCCAAGGCTGAAGGACCCTGACAAAGGAGACTTACCACTTCTCCATGATGTTATAGACCAATTTTGGCCTGTTTTTCTGTCAAACCCTAGCTTCATCCCTGGTAAAAGCATGTTTGTGGGATAATCAAAGCTTTGCCACAATATGTTCTTCACAGATCCATCTTGGTTTATTTCCTGAAGCACAAAGTTGCCATTATCTTGCAAGATGGCACTGGTGATGATAGTACTGTTGCTATTACTTTCAGGTTTAGAAGAAGAATAGAGCATGATAGTGGAATTTCCACCGTTGGAAATAATTTTCAAGTTACCATATTGATCAATTGTGAGAGCCACTGAAGGGTCACGGATTGGCTCGTCTCTATTGGCAACCCAGTTATAACTAGAATTAACAACTGAGAGTCTAATTCCAAGGTAGAAATATTCAGACTCATCGAGCTGAAAGAAACTCAGTGTGAACAAACCTGAAGAGCAGATCAAAGAGTTGGTTGTTGTGAGCTGATCATGACCTTGGAATAGCGTGTCACCGTTAAAGTTTGAAGGCTTTGTTGAGTGCAGGAGACAAGTGAAAGTAATGAAGTATAGTATTCTGTTGCCGAAAGCCATTGGTGGTGTAACATGTAATGCCTGAGCTGTGAACTCTGCAACACGTTTTTGATCTTGTTAGTCTATAACATGAGAAGTTATATTATGTTCAAGCCAACAGGGAAGTCATAAGAAAAACAATTATTGGGGTAGGTTGTTATTTTAATATTGACTATAAAAAAAATAATACTCCCTCCCACTTAAGGAAAAAAATTCACATTTTATCGATCACGAACGTAAGAAAATCTAAACTAATTTTATGTTATAATGTTATTATCTCTATATTTTTTTATTTAATTGAGATTTATATAGTTTTAATTACTTCTTTTAATGAGTTTAATGTCTATGCTATAAATTACCGCTTGAATTAATTTAAAAAAATTATTTTAAAAGTTAATCAATTTATCATATATAATTATTTTTTATTAAATAAATATAACTCTTTATCTGGTTTTTTTTTCTCTTTTCTCCTTTTTTATACCATGCTTCAATATAGAATAACTTAAAAAAAATAGTTTTGTTTTATTGAGATTGATGTAATTAAATATGATTAATTAATTTTCTTAGCTAATTTTTTTTTTCTTCTTATACTTAAGGCAAGGAGGGAGACAGGGAGTAGACCGTACATGAGGAATAAATTGTTAATTTTTTTCAACTTTATTTGGAATATATCAAATGGAATTATTTCTTTAAAATGAATTGAAATTAAAACACGCATGCACCATGGCATGAATAGAGTTTTCGTCTGACGATTATATGCATGAATATTGTTGTATGTTTGCTGACCTATTTTCTTTTAAATTCAAGGGGCATTACCTCAAAGAAAACAGGAAGGAAAAAGAAACACTATAAGAAGAAACTCAGTGCAACATGGAAGCCTCACACAGAATCATTTAAAGAGTTTTTTTTTTTTTTTTGCTAATAAGTGTCTTATAATATGGGAATAAATCATATGACACTTTTTAGAAGTTTATTATGGTCTATCTTAGGTAAACTCTAAATTAGTTTTGATAATTCTATGAATTATTTATTTTTCTAGTGTTCCTTTAGGAAATTTTTACCGCTCATTTGAAATATTTTACTTAATTTATTCTCAAGAAAGTATATCTTATTGCATTAGAAACATTTGAAATATTCTACTGAATTTCTTCTCAAGAAAGTAGTATATCTTATTGCATATGAAATGATGCGGAAAAGAATTTGGATACAAATATTAATAGGCCGTATATTAGTTAATATATACATATGTTGACGATGCATTGCTGTTAAGAATCAAGATATTGGAGTTCAACTTATCAATTGATTTAAAACCCTTCAAACCCAATCAATATCCAACCATTATATATTGAAAAACTATTTGATAAAATTTATATTGATTTTAGTTAAAATTTTACTCTCATTTCAAAGTTATTTTTATGTTTTATGTTAGGCAATGAAGGGAAGATTTATTTTTTTAATGAAAAAAAGGGAAAGAGTTGAAGTCGAAATAATACAGAAAAACAACAAAATATATATAGGATTCCAATCATGACAGCGTCAACGATATTAATTAAGTCATGTTACTTTTATTAATTCATCAAATTAGATCTTTCAAATTAGTAGCTTTGGGCGAGGGGAAACTCCCTAATTAAATATCTCTAGTAATTTTTTATCAAATAAGTTAATTTACGAACTAATAAACTACTTAATTGTCTTGTCAAACACATAGTTGGAGATAAATTTATTAATCTATTTTTACAAAAAAAAAAAAATTCTAGCTAAAGTAAATTTTCAAATAGAATTTCAACTTTCATACTTCTATTAACATAATATCATATAATATTTGTTACTATTTTCATTAATGAGATTGACTACATATATAAATCATTAAGGTATAATTTTATCATTTATTTTAAAAATTAGCAAAACTAGTTTTGCGTTTATTTCGGACTTCACCTTTCATCTCACACCCCACCCAAAAAAAGGCTATTAAAATTACTATAAATATTAAATGCATGCTATATAAAATGGATATGTTGATAAAATGTATCATATATTAAATTTAATTCATATAATATACTATTTGTTTTCAAATGTCTTCTCCTTTAAAAATAATAATATGATTAGAAATACTATTAGACACTAAATAACACTAAATATGAATATCTCTTTCATTAAAAATTCAATTGACTCATCATATACTCAACTCCTAATTACTACATATAGGACACGAAGTAAAATATTTGCTAATGCTAAATAAAAATAAAAGTAAAATCAACACTAAAATTTTGGGTACAGATACTAAAATGGGTTTAAATACTACTACATGGAATACTGCAGTCTTGCATGGCCTAACAAAAATGGGAAAAAAATGAACACTGCTTTACTTCAATGACCCGTTTCTGCTTCGCCCGACCCGTATTGTGGTTCGGGTAACCCGATCGGGTCGGAGCTCACCATGTCTGTTACTTATGTTGTTCACCATTTGCAGAGGTTGTCGTGTCGCAGAAACACACAACTAAAGCCACTTCTTCTTCAGTTTCACCGACACAATGCCTTTCATCTCCAAAATTCAGCGCCAATCCGATTACACCCTCTTTGGTTCCGCCACTCCCATCGTCATCGACAATGGCGCCTCCTATTTCCGCATTGGGTACCTTCTTGAACCCTAATTTTGTCTCAAAAAATCGAAACTTTTATTTTTTTTGGTTTCTCTGTTTTTCAAATCAGCTCGTGATGGGGTTGTTGATTTTAACGTTAAACTTTGTTCCTTTTGGTGAATTGCCAGATGGGCAGGAGAGACTCAACCCCGTGTTGTTTTCCGCAACATTGTCCAAAGGCCACGCCACAAAACAACCGGTATCACATACTTAGTTACTGTGTCATGTTTTATTGTTATTCTCCATCTTAGTTACTGTGTCATGTATTTGTTTTGTTGTTTGTGTTTGTCTGAAATGTTTCTGCAGTGAAACTGTGTAGTTAATGTTGAAGTTGTTGTCCCAATTCTTGTTGTCGTGGTGCATTTTCATTAGTTTATTAACTATATTTTAATTTCGTAAAAGAATAAAATAGGACCGAGATATATTTATTATTGTGACTGAATAGTCTTTTATATTCAAGAGGAACCTGTTTCATGAGCTGATAAAGAGCCAACTAAAAGGAAATTTGTCGCATGTTGAATATTTTTTTTTTTTTGAACATTTTGTAACACAGGAGAAACCGTCACTATTGTTGGTGACCATGATCCAGCATTACTGAAATACTTTGACTGTACACGCTCTGGACCCCGCTCAGCATTTGACAGCAATGTTGTTTACCAGTTTGAAATAATGGAATATGTAAGTTGTCCCTCATTACAATTTTGTGAGTGAAGGAGAGGTAGTTTTTTTTTTAGTCATTCCTATATGATTGTTATTATGCAATTAGAATTCAGTTCCTGATGATCATATGCTAGTCTGTGATTTGTGTTGGCTGCTGTGTGTGTTGTATGCATGTGAAGTTACATTTCTATTTCAGGAAATGGTCTATTTGGGTGGCTGCATGTTAGAATGAGAGATTTTACTTGAGAACATATGGTGTTGCCACTTGTGTTATTGCTATATGATACATTTGGATTAATGAGATGTCTTTGTTGTTTAGTTGTTGGTTTGTCCAAATTGAACACCAAAATGTGTAGTAACTTCTAAGGATTTACATTTTCAACCATTTCAAAATGTTTTTAGAACAAGTATCCAAATTCCAAAATATAGTTTCTTTTCCTCTGCATGGATTCTATCTTTTGAATTGTGCTGATATGGATAAATATTAAGAGTTCGAACATGGCCAAAAATCTTGTTTTTTGCTGCCTAGAGTATAGACCTCGGCATTTCTTCAAGGTCCTACAGAATGACCATTCCTGGGACTATCTCATAGACAGTGCCATAGTGGTGCCTTGCACCAGGCAATGCCAAGGTTCCTTTTCCTAGTATATAATAAATGGAAGAACTATTCTCCTAGTATGAGATAATGTATGAATTGATGTGTGACAGTTAGGTTTGATAGTTCACAGGCTAAGGTCACAAGCTGAATATAGAATCATAGGCTTTTGACAACTAGTTGGAAAGGATGTGTACCATATTAAATATTATGGAAATAGATCATGCATGTATACTGTGTATGCTTTCATTAATTCTGAAAAACATGTGAAGGAAAGCCTTGCTGACATTTTCTTTCATCTATAGATTCTGGACTTTGGATTTGACCGGTTGGGTGCTACAGGATCAGAGGTATGCCCATAAATGGAGTAGTGTTTTCCATTTTTCTTTACTGAGCATTTAGTTTGCTATCGTCGTTATGATGACATTTTAAATTCCAATAGACCACTACTAGTAATTTTGGTATGCTAGTAAACTTAGTGATCTGTAGTTACCTAGGATTTCCTTGGTTTGATGAATACAGATTTTTCTCTTTTGGAACTTCTACAATTAAAATTATTTAACTCACTCTTTTATATCTTTATGTTTTATGCCAGAGCAGATTGATCATCCTGTCCTGATCACAGAATGTGTATGCAACCCAGTTCAGTCTCGTAGTAAAATGGGAGAACTTCTTTTTGAGACTTATGGAGTTCCATCTATAGGTACTAATACTTTATTAATCCTATCAAAAAGAAAAATAAAACACTTCATCTTCATCAACTGGCATTAGTAGGAAATGAAGTGTTGGCTTGCCTATTGTCTTATGCCCAATCTTGTCCACCTGGCTATTCTTAAATGGAAAACCAATTACTAAGTGAAGCCCTTCAAGACCATGTTTGATGTCTTGTCACATAGTTGTGACTAGTTTGGACCCCATCATGGGCACATGTTTATCTCTATTCTATGCTAGATGGTGTACTTGTAATTTTATTGACAATGCTATCTATGCTTCTCTGTCCTGGCAGCCTTTGGTGTTGACGCGGCATTCAGCTATAAATATAATCAACAGCAAGGTGTTTGTGATAAAGATGGTCTTGCAATGTGTCCTGGATTCAATACAACTCATGTGATTCCGGTATGCTTTTTTTCTTATTTACGTCAAAGGGTCTTTTATGCAAAGGAAAACACTTATGGTTTCTGTTTGTCCTTACACGCATTGTTACATTTGTAGATCACAAATCATTGCCGGTAGGATTTTCATGGCCTTATCAAGTGTATAAAGTGATATAATTCTTTATAATCATTTTCTTTATTTTTTATATTTCCAGTTTGTAGATGGGGAGCCTATTTATAAAGGATGCTGTCGCACCAATATTGGTGGATTCCATGTGACCGATTATTTAAAACAACTTCTTTCACTCAAATATCCTTATCATATGTGAGTAAAAATCATCTTGGCTCTGCTATCATCAAACTGTTGCTAAATAGATATCATTTTTTTAGAGTTTATTATGTTCTCAATGCAGGGCTAGATTTACATGGGAAAAGGTTGAAGACCTGAAGATGGAACATTGTTATATTGCCCCAGACTATGCTTCTGAAGCTCGGCTGTTTCAGGTAAGAAAAGGTTCTTCTTTTCAATCTAAGTTCATACATCATCTCTATTTTTCTATGATTTTACTTCATTAATGGTCTGACAGAAAGGAGCTAAAGAGGCCGAAGAAAAAACCAGATGTTGGCAGCTCCCTTGGGTTCCACCCCCAACTGAGGAGCCTCCTTCTGAGGAAGAGATTGCAAGAAAGGCAGCAATAAAAGAGAGACAAGGGCAAAGATTACGAGAAATGGCTGAGGCAAAGAGGTCATCTAGAATAAACGAATTGGAAAATGAATTGCATGGTTTGGAATTTCTTTTAAAACAGCTTGAACAAGTTGAAGACAGTAATGTTCCGTCTTTCCTAGCAGCAACTGGTTATGTCTCTAGGCAGGAGATAGAATCTGCCCGCACTAAAGTTACACAATCCTTACGGAAAGCAAAAGGTGAACCAAAGAACGAGCAAGCTGAAACTGATAAGGCCAGCCCTAATGCTAATGAAAAGTATTCTCTTATAAACATCCCTGATGACATGCTCACAACAGACCAGGTCAGTTTTAGCATATCGCATGCATCATTACATTGAACTTGCTGTCTTCCCATCCTTTAAATGTACTTGCCATTGTAAATTTCTTGCTTTTATCCATATTTGTTTTCGATCTTTAATATTCCAAATAATTTTTTTGCATGTTGCCCTCTGTGCCTTATGAAGTTGACAATGTTTGTTGGGTGTGCTCTGTTGATAGCTCATTGAAAAGAAGAAACAGTTATCACTGAAATCCATGTCTGAAGGGCGGCAGCGATTAAAACAGAAGCGTTATGAAGAGGAATTGGAGCGAGAAAGGAAACAACAGCTAGAGGATGAGAAACGCCTGTATGTTTCATGCTTTAATTTATTCAGTTTAATTGAAATTACTTTGTTGCATATTTATGCAAGTTAAAAAGATCATCATTTCAACCTAGTAAAAGGGGGGGAAATGACAAATCAAGAGCATTCAGTTTCTGTCTAATTTAAGGTTACTTAATGCCTTGGCAAGTGATAGAAGTGCATACTATACTATTTATACCTTAGTTAATGTCAGGACATGACATTTGTACAAAGCATGACTGATCTTGACAAGGCTTGAATACTTAACATTAGGGCATTGGTTAAGGAACTAAAATGAGAAAGTATTTATTGCGGAAATCATAGGAGAGCATAAAAAAAGTCATGGACAATGCAATAAAAACATTTCTCCTTTTAATTCCTTAACCACTGCCCTAAGGCACTGGTTAACATTTGCCTATAAATTATAATACTCTATTATGCTTTAAAAAAATTCTGATTGTCTTTTTTCCCTTATTGTAGAGAGAATCCAGAGCTTTACTTGGAACAATTGCATGCTAGATACAAAGACCTTTCAGAGAAAGTTGACCAACGAAAACGGCTCAAGACAAATGGAGGTCATTCTAATGGAAATAACTTATCCGGTGGCATTGGTCGTGGTGAGAGACTCAATGCTGCTCAAAGGGAGAGAATGCGCCTCTTGACAACTGCTGCCTTTGATCGCGGCAAGGGTGAGGATACATTTGGTGCCAAAGATGAAGATTGGCAACTTTACAAATTGATGGGCAAAGATAATGATGATGGTGATGAGGAACCAGATGAGGATGATGCAGAGCTAGCCCGCATCTCTTCAAGGCTACTGGTTAGCTTTATGTCTTTCATAATAATGCTAATAGTTATGCTTTGTGGATGCAGTATCCATTTGAATGGTTGCGTTACATATAGGCTCTTGATGACTCACAAATCTTGCTGAATTGTTGCTTTGGTGTAGGACTTGGATCCAACATTTGTGCCCAACAAGTCAGAAACAGGTAGCTCTCAACCTGCCGAGGCACCACGTGCCCGCCCTCTCACCAAAGAAGATTTTCAGATTGTTTTTGGTGTTGAAAGGTTCAGGTGCCCCGAAATTTTGTTCAATCCAAACTGGATTGCGGTTGATCAGGCAGGGTTAGATGAGATGGCTGGGGTCTCAATAAGAAGGTTATCATGTAAGGATGAAAGCCTGGAAGAGAGACTCACTAGCTCCATACTTGTGACTGGTGGAAGTTCTCTTTTCCCCGGCATCATTGAACGCCTTGAAGCCGGAATTCGGATGATTCGGCCATGTGGAGCACCCATAAAAGTAGTTAGAGCACTGGATCCTGTTATGGATGCATGGCGTGGGGCTGCAGCGTTCGCATCAGCCCCACAATTCCATACACAAACTTTCAGTAGGATGGATTATTTCGAAAAGGGTGAAGACTGGCTCCGCAGTTATCAGATTAAATACTCATTGTAATTGAGTTGATAACACAGGACTTATTAATGTCTTGAACATCATACCTCAATTTAGACAATATTATCCTTTCAGCTAACTTGCTGCTCATGCTGTTGCTGAAGCTACAAGTAGTATGCTGTTCATATTTTCACTTTTCAGTATGATGAATAGAATCCATGTGGTTTTTTTTTAATTGATGAAATTGTGTACGTGGTTTTTTTCTCTTCCATTTGTTTGGATTTGAAATGAAATAAGAGGGAAAGAAATACGGATAGAAGTCCAAGAGAAATAAAGTAGAAAAATTGTGTTGTTTT
The DNA here is from genome assembly GCF_000004515.6 of Glycine max. Lineage (NCBI taxonomy): Eukaryota > Viridiplantae > Streptophyta > Magnoliopsida > Fabales > Fabaceae > Glycine > Glycine max. The sequence continues at coordinate 3,002,363 of NC_038254.2, forward strand.
GATTAATACAAACAAGGAAAGAAGTAGATAAATGTTTCTCTGTTTTTTTTTTTTTTGAAAAAATTTATTTATTTGTTAAGATGAGTGGAAGAGTGGAAATTAATAAAAAAATTAAATGAAAATTGTTTACTATTGATTATACTTATTTTCAATATAAATTATTTTATATTTGGAATTTTTATGTCATTAAAAACAAGGCTTAAATTCACTCTCGTATACGTTTAGAACATTACACTTATGCCCCTCAAATCTTACACCCCCTACAAGGAAGGTGATATAATGGTTAAAAAATCAAGGAATACTAGTATAATTATACAAAGTCTCGAGTGATGTTGTAATGTCATCAAGTTGAAAGTGTAATAAGTTTATTTTTCTCTAATTACAATCAAGTTAGCCTATATTTATATCAATAATATAAGCAAATATGGCTGAGTTCAAAAAAACAATACAAGCAAATATGGCTATTGTATTTTGTCTTTGTTGCTGTAAAAAAAATATAAATCATAAAACAACAAACTTATATAGAACTATTACAAGAAACCCTCCTAATCAAATGAGTCATCAATTTTACCCTAAAATATCATCCTCAACATTGAAAAATCTTTTAAATTAGTCTTTAGATATTAGTAAAATATATCAATCTAGTAACCAAATTGATGGATATTTAATACTTTAGAGATTTCTTATACAATTGATTAATTTAAGGACTAATTAGGAGAGACTATTGACGGTTTACTCCTTCCTAATTTTGTGTCTAAAATCTTTTTTGATATAATTTGATCATGATTTGTTAAAGATATACATAATTTTTTAAACATTTACAAACATGATCACACAAGATTCTCTTAACATGACTCACTCATAATTCCTCGAATATGTATATGATTTCCTAAACATTTGCAAATACATAATCACATAATTACCATAATTACACGTGATCCTCATAACAAACATATAACACGCGAACCTATTAAAAAGAGTTAGAAAGCACTCCTTCATTTACGGGGGAAAAAAAAAAAAGCTTATATGGAAAAAGCCTAAACCCCCATAATCCAATACTAAAAAAATATATAAAAATTAACAAACATCACACACAGTAACTGTCACTTACCGTCATTAGTCGAAGTGATATTAAATTTTAAATCTTATATTCAATCTCTCAAGTAAAGCTGGATATTTAACACAAACAAATATCACGGTGACCAAAAAAGAATTTCTTAAATAAAAATAAACTCTTTAACGGCTATGCGGTATGTGTGTACTGAGAAGCCTAACTAGTAATTGACCGTTGGAATCTCTTTAAGAAAATAAATTTATAAGCTTTGCAAAACCAACCTCCTTTCCTCTTCCCTCTTCCCAGGCTCCTCAGAATTCGACCGTTAAATTTATAACCCAAAAACTAGTCTCATTCTTCTTCTTCCGTTGCACAAAAAACATATTTGTTTCGTTTATCTCTTTCTCCTCTATAGTAGTAGCTAAAAATGGAGGCGAAGAAATCGGGTTTGAATCTCCCAGCTGGGATGTCCGGAACCTCACTCCGGCTGGACACTGCAGCAGCATCTTCCATCTCGACCCTCAATTCTCCTTCTTCTCTCCGTTCCATCTCTAATCTCACCTCGCCTTCGAAATCCAACTCGGCTTGCAGCGACAGGTTCATTCCGTGCCGGTCCTCCTCGAGGTTGCACACGTTCGGGCTCCTGGACAGGCCCTCGCCGGTGAAGGAAGGGAGTAACGAGGCTTATTCCAGGTTGTTGAAATCAGAACTCTTTGGATCTGACTTTGCTTCTCCTTCTCTTTCTCTTTCTTCCCCTGCAGGTGCTGCTCCTCCTTCGCCGCTCAGCCCCAGCAAGAACATGCTCCGCTTCAAGACCGACCACTCCGTCGCGCCTTCTTCGCCTTATTCGCCGTCCATTTTGGGACAGCAGAATGCCTTTCCTTCTGACTCTTCTACCCCGCCTCCCAAACCTCCCAGGAAAGTCCTCAAGACGCCCCACAAGGCAAGTAAAATTGTGTTTTTGAAGAGAAAATTGCTTGCTTCCATTCCTCAATCTGAGTCATTGTGTACATTGGAAAATATTCGTTTAAAGAAATCAACTTTTTTTTTTGTGAAAGATTTTAGTACCTCAGAAATTAGTCATGCAAGTACATTCAAAAAGTTGGAATGACATGACACATATCATAAAAAGTACACCTATCATAAAAAGTACATTTAAAATTAAAAAAATAATACATTTATTCTAATATGACATGTCATAATTGGAAGATAATTTTATTGCTAAGTAGGTGGCTGTAAATTTTGATCCCCAAGCTTTTGTCATTGTGTGTATTGAAAAATATATATTAAAAGAAATCAACTTCTTAAAAGATGTTAGTATCTCAAGAAACTAACCATTGATTATCAAAGTGAATATCTCAATTCACAAATAAAAATAGTACATTTAATAAGTTGGAGTGACATGACACCTATCATAAAAAGAATTGGTAGAATGATTTGAACATGCATTTGGTAGTGCCTTATGATATTGGAAGTAAATTTAAGATTTTGACTAATGTCACATAGAAATTGATTGTGGACATGTGGGGATCGTGGACCACGCTATAATTTTTTGTAATAGAGGGAGAGAGGGAGATAGGGGGGGGGGGTAACAATATGGCATTTTTACCTAGTTGCCTACCCCACCTAGTAGAAAATGTTGGGATGCTGATGTCGTTGGCTCCATCCACCCAAAGATATATGGGCCTTTACTAAACAATTTAAGCTTTGGGAAAAGTTGAATAAGAGCCTCTTTGATCAAACCCGGGGGGGAAACTGTAGTAGAAACAAGAAGGATATTGAGGTCAATGGTTACATGATTCAGAATTGAAGGGTAACAATATGGCATTTTTACCTAGTAGCCTACCCCACCCTAGTAGAAAGTGTTGGGATGTTGATGTCGTTGGCTCCATCCACCCAAAGATATATGAGCCTTTACCAAACAATTTAAGCTTTGGGAAAAGTTGAATAAGAGGTCAGTCCTTAATATTGGAGCCTCTTTGATCAAACCCATGCTTTTGTGCTTTTTGTGTTGTATAAGCCAAAGTTAAGTTTTTTGAGATAGTTGGTCCTTAATACAGCAAGAACAAACTTAAAACCTACTGTGATTTACTATGGATTATTGAACATGAATGTTGATCGCTGAACCGGACAAGGTTGTGCAGGTTTTGGATGCCCCATCACTTCAAGATGACTTTTATTTGAATCTGGTGGACTGGTCCACACAAAATGTTCTTGCTGTGGGGCTAGGCACTTGTGTGTATTTATGGAGCGCTTCAAACAGCAAAGTGAGTCCAAAACTGCCAACAATTTCACAACATTAATAAAAAAAAATACCTCTCAAGATGTACATTTAAAGTGAAATATCTTTATGTGGCTTTCAGGTGACTAAGTTATGTGACTTGGGGCCTTATGATGGTGTCTGCTCTGTCCAGTGGACCCGGGAGGGTTCTTTTATATCCATTGGTACAAATCTTGGTCAAGTTCAGGTACTTTGTTATAGCATATTTAGATTTTGGTTTATGCATTATTGCATTTTATGATTAAGAATAAGATAACACTTTTTGCCTTATGGTACAGGTTTGGGATGGAACTCAGTGTAAGAAGGTCAGAACCATGGGTGGGCATCAGACAAGGACTGGTGTTTTGGCATGGAATTCTCGCATTTTGGCTTCAGGGAGCAGAGATAGGAACATACTTCAGCATGACATGAGGATTCCGGGTGACTTTGTTAGCAAGCTTGTTGGCCACAAGTCTGAGGTAGAAAAACATTTTGAAGAATACGCATTGAACTTGTAATGTTAAAGGCTAATTGGAAGCTGAGAAATTGATAGCAATTGTTATCCCTCAATTTGTAACAGGTATGTGGATTGAAATGGTCCAGTGATGACAGGGAACTTGCTTCTGGTGGTAATGATAATCAGGTATACTTTCTTTCCTTGTCATCCTTTTCTCTACTAAGGTTAATATAAAGAGAAAAAGATTATGCATTCACGGTGTATAAAAAGTTTTACAGTCACCCACAACTCACGATGATAAGTTTGTTGAGTTTTAATTTTAAAATAATTATCTTAAAATAATTCAAACGATAATTTGTAATTGTTTTACAGTGTCAATGCATAAGCATTAAACCTTAATATAAAACACAGAAAAAGTTATTTATTCTACACTTTTTTTTTTTTTTTGTGACTTGCTCTTCAAATGTCATGTTTTATTCTATGATCAGCTCCTGGTATGGAATCAACACTCTCAGCAACCAGTTTTGAGACTTACCGAGCACACTGCTGCTGTGAAGGCCATTGCTTGGTCACCTCACCAAAGCAGTCTCCTTGTGTCCGGAGGTGGAACTGCTGATAGGTGTATTCGTTTTTGGAACACTACAAATGGCCATCAATTGAACTGTCTTGACACTGGGAGCCAGGTTTATTTCCTTAGTCCATTTTTTAGTCCACTGAGACTTTGGGTGGCAAATTTCCCAAAAGGAGTTTGTTTTACAAACTATTTCCGTAAATGGGGCTCTTTCTAAACTATTTCCTGTATGGTGTCATTTTTTACGTAAAAGCTATACAAATCGCAGAAAGCATTGGCGAGTTCGGGCTGAGGGTAACACGTGGCATTGGTCTCGTCAGTACCACCAGCGATTTGAGCTTCATGGGACTCGCCAGTGGGATTGGCGAGTTGAGCAGGTTGGGAATTGCCAACTCTATTGGCGAGTTGTGCTGGCTAAAACCTTTGGATATTTTTTATTAATAATATCCTAATATATGGCGTGTCCTTGCACTACCGTTTTTGTGAATCCCTCGTTGGCAGCAGAGATACAATGCGGCGTGGCTCATTATCTTCTCTTTTTTATTGTGAATCTTTTGATCAGAACAAACAAGAAGAACCTGCACCTTTCATATCATTTTGAAATGCAATTTGGTTTTTAATAAATTCCTTTTAAAATAATCATGGAATAATTTAAAGAAATATTTTTTTGTCATTTTTTCCTTTTTGATCATAATTACAATATTAATATTAAAAAAAGTTGGGACGTAAGTGAGAGGTGCCTGCCACTTCACTTCATTTTATTTTTTTTTACAGTGTTTGGTTGACTCTTGTATACTCATTAATAACCATTATTGTATTTTTTAACTATTTTTCAGAGAATTTAAAAATAATTATTAGCTCTATCCTTATTTATGCTTTGAATTTGATTTAATTATGTTTTTAATTCCTAAAATTTAAAATAATTTTAATTCTTGTAATTTAAAAAAAAATGTTTTTAGTCCTTAAAAGTAGACATTGTTGGCAGAGATTATTAAAAGGAATGTCATGGCACTGTCAACATATGTTTTTAATATTTTATATATTCAGATTAGTTAGTTAATGATGCTGGATAAATTAATAACAGGTTAAAAACATAATTCATTAAAAAATATTCCGTGTATATATTCCTCAAACTCTTTAATTAATGACATTATAAAGCACTCCCAATCTGCGGCACAACTCGCCAGTAGTCGCCAGTAGAGTTGGCAATTCCCAGCCTGCTCAACTCGCCAGTCCAACTGGCGAGTCTCATGGAGCTCAAATCGCTGGTGGTACTGGCGAGACCAGTGCCACATGTCACCCCCAGTCCGAACTCGCCAATGCCTTCTGCGATTTGCATGGCTTTTACGTAAAAAATAACACCATACAGGAAATAGTTTGAAAAGAACCCCATTTACAGAAATAGTTTGTAAAATAAACCCCTTTTGGAAAATTTGCCACTTTGGGTCCATATTCAAACAAGAGAGCATCTCAGCTTATTTAATGCATGAAATATGCAGGTCTGCAACCTTGCTTGGAGTAAAAATGTGAATGAACTAGTAAGCACTCATGGGTACTCCCAAAATCAGATCATGGTGTGGAAATATCCATCATTGTCAAAGGTACTTTACTTTTCACAATTCTAGATACTTTAGAGAAATTACAAGCTGAAAATGTGTTATGTCTTAACCTTATGGACAAATTTTGATTAGGTTGCAACTCTAACTGGCCACAGCATGCGAGTGCTATACCTTGCAATGTCTCCTGATGGCCAGGTACTAATAATGTCCCCTAAACCCTAAATCTTTCATTTTTGTAACATTTTTTAACTTTATGTGGAACAATTGCAGACAATAGTAACTGGTGCAGGAGATGAGACTCTACGGTTTTGGAATGTTTTCCCATCAATGAAAGCACCTGTAAGCATTGTGACCAATTTCAATTATGATTCTTATTATTCTCTTCAGTGCTTTGCCTCTCCCATTCTTATAAGTTTCCCCTTTGTGTCTGTGTCCTGTGTTTCATTTTGTTTTCTTCAGGTCCCGGTTAAAGATACAGGCCTTTGGTCACTGGGGCGCACACAAATTCGATGATCCATTTGATGTGTCATACCAATAAGGAAGAAGATGAGGAAAGAAAGCTATCTCAATAATTTGTAATTAATATCTGTATATGAAATAATATTGGTTTACATTTACTTGTCATATAATAGGTTTCAATTCTTTGTAAAGTTCTCAATATCGTCATTCTCATTGTAAAGTGTGTAACATATATCAAACACGGACATATAGGAACTTATAAATTGTAAAGTCTGCATCTAAATTCAATTGACTCGTTATAATAATGGTTTCAATTCATTGTAAAGTTCTCAGTATATCAAACACAGACATAGGAACTTACAAATTGTAAAGTCTGCGCATCTAAATTCAACCGTTTAGTTGTTATAGTGGGTTCCAATTCATTGTTTTCTTATATTGGTATTTGTTCGACGTTTAGTTGTTATAGTGGTTCCAGTTCATTGTTTTCTTATATATTGGTATTTGATTTGACAACGCCAGAAATCCAATTCTATTTTTTTTTTATACAAGAAACTCAATAAAATTAGCTAAAATAAAATAATTTTTTCTATAAACTAAAATTGAAATTAGCTTACATCAAACCTCAACTTTAGTTGCTTTTAATTTTTATATATCAATATTTTTTTATTAAAATTTCTTTATATAAATTTATTTTCGCATTAAGACTTTTAATTGTCAAACCTCAACTTTAATTGCTTTTAAAATTTTCTTATTATATCAATATTTATCATATAAAAATTTCTTTCTAAATTGATATTTATTATATTAAAATTTCTATTTATAAAATATTTATTGTAATTTTTTTCTTTTTACTTTAGTTCTCACTTGCAAACCTCAACTTTAATTGCTTTTAAAATTATCATTTTATAAATTTTTTTCTAATTGAACTATAAAAAAAACTCATTTATTGCTTGTGATGCTTGTTAGTTATATTATAAATGAGTTTTTATTCTTAGAGGTGAGAATACTTTTGTTATACTTTTATATAGCCACTTTATTATTATTTAGAATTTTTATATTTTTTTAAAATATTCTCTAAATTTAATATTCATTTTGAAATTTAATTTTCGAGGTAGTTATTGAACTATATTTCAATTTGATTATATTTATTTTTAAAATAAAAATAGATTAAAAGTATGTTATTTTTTTATCAGCATATTTTTTATATAAAATATTCTCCATCCCAATAACATGATAATTAAAATGAAATGCATGCTTATAATATTTATATTATCACTTTTAATGTAGTTATATAAGCGAAAAAATAGAAAATAAAAGAAAATTACGACCATATTTTGTAATCTTTAATCAAGCATTTCCACGTATATAAATGAGAGAGGTTAATCTATGGGTCAAAGTTGGTAATTAACTAATTCTATGATTCGAATTCTTGACACTATTGGTTATTTTCATGAGTTAACAATTTACTAATTACTACCTTTTTTTTAGTTCACTAATTACTTAAGGTCAATTGTTATTAAAATATTTTGACATTATTAAAAAAATATAAATATTATTTTTCTATTCAATAATGAAAATATGCTACACCAATCAACTGCTTCTTTAGAAAGCCATACAAAAACGATTTTCTGATTGAAAAAATTTTCATGGGGCACGTGCACATAGAACTTCGTGTAAACTGCGGATAAGGATCCCGGAGGAGGGAGAATATTCGTCCTTACAAGCACAATGTCCTCAAGTCCACCTTGTCTTCATCTACTTTTTATAAAGTGAAATCATAGCCACAACTCACAATAATTGTGGACCCATATATAGAAGTATTTTGTACGATAGGTTATGGTTTCAATTTTTATTACACACAACAAAATAACTAATAAGTGATCAATTATTATTCATTCGGTAAAGATCAATTATTAATCAAGGACTGCAAAAATAAACAAACAACATAGTAACAAGAACCAATTCAGCAAATAGGAAGTAAGTATCAAACAAGTGGGAACAGTTATTTCCATAAATGAAATGAAAGATAATAGAACTTTTTCACCTTTCCTTTGGGCTGTCATGTTCTATGTTCTTTTTACATTTCTACATACATTCATAAATGTAAAAGAAATCAAGAAAAAATCAAAGAAAAGCATAAGTTCCTGTTAGAACAATCTTATTGCGTCAAATCATTTACAAATGCCAACCCTGCATGCAATTAATGGCCGGCAAAGAATTTGGTGTGAGAATATTACATGAAATTGAATCAAATCAAAATGTACAAGTTTTGTCCTCCTCTTTTCCTGTCAACACCACCACTCCTTTCTACACCATCATCACAAGTGATTGGATACCTTCACCTTCAACACACACAAGGTCTTTCAGCTGAGGCTTCTGTAATCTTCAAGGTTCCTGGTCCAGCTTGATGCTTGCCATGTTGCTTGGCTTGGTGCTGAGACCAGAAGGCATGAGCAGCCAAAACTCTGTCCAAGAGCTCCTGAGGTACTGGTTCTCCCCTCCTCTGTTGGGGGGAGATTGTTGCAGTGTGCACTAATGTTTTCCATTTATCCTGTGTGCACATAAAGTAGCAATTAAGCAATGCTAATAGCATTAGAACACCTATGCCCTTATAACCCAACTAACCATAAAATGGATTGAATTAACTCAATTGGCCAATCTTTTTTTCTTAAATATTTATATTTTATATTGCAAACACGAGGGATTTCATCATCTACAGAAAATAAGCACAATATTAAAGCTATCACCCATACAAAAACCATTAGAATGATAACCATAAAACAGAAATGGACTATATAGGTATCAACTGAGAATCTCTAAAGGATAAAGCAGGAACCATGATATCAATCAAAATAATCATAAGGGCAATACCAAATTAGCCATAACCAAAAGTAACTCCAATGCCATTTTTTATGTATTATCCTTCTAGAGGTCAAACCATGTAAAATAACCCACATGTTAAAGGGTACTTTGTGACTAGAGGGGGAAGGAAAGAAATAATGTACCTTTAAGTCTACATAAGTCCTATGGTCTGCATTCTCAAAAGCTCGCAACTTAACATCACGCCACCTGCACAGCATAAACATTATCAGCAAGCCAGTTTTGCTGTCTACTGTGGGTAAAGCTGATATTATTGATGACATCATACCTCCCAGTTCCAAGTTCCTCAACTGCGTGAACAAGTGCTTCTACCTCAGTCACAGAGAATGGTCTCCTGGTTCGACGCTGTACAAACTCAGAGCGCTTGGTTTTCTGACTCACAGGAACCACAGCTAATGTTTCTGTGGTAGCTGGAACAGCAACTATTGCTCTGGAATCAGGTGTTATTTTGTTAACTGTAGTGTCGGCGAGTGAAGAAGTGGGCTCATGGTTACTTTCAATTAGGTTGCCCGGATATGTCAGCAAGGGTGAGTCATGCAAGGTATCAGTAACTCCTGAATCTAAGACAGGAGTTTCTGTGGGCCTAGAAAATCAAATAATGACATTTAGCAATAGCATCAAAATAAAAAATTCGACTAAATAGAACTGAATCATTATTTCTACCCCATAAATTAACCTTGGTCATTTCCCTTCATAAACCAGCTATGGTGATAAAAAGAAACCTTTATAAAGTTTGGCTCACCATGTAGGCTGGGATGTTTCACATTGAGAAGAAGGATCACCAACACAAATAGTTGGAGAAGCTCGTAGTGAAGTGGGCTCCAACATGAAACTCAGGGTATCCAAATTTTCATTGCAAGATATACCAGTCTGCACAAGTGTTCTATTGTCATCTCTAACTTTTTTCCCCTGAAGAAGAACACCAACATGTGCACCACCTCCAAGTATAGCCATCACTGCCTCCATGATTGTCCTCTACAAAGAATATACAATGCAAAGGTTAGAGCCAGACAAGACTGCAAATGCATTAATGATGCTTTGACAACAGTAATGAATTATTAAAAAAATAGAAGTGAAACTATCTCTTTATTTTGCTGTCTTTATTTATACCTTTAGTGAACCAACAGTTGAAGTTTCAGGAACCTCAATATAAAGCTCTGGTATCCTTATAGACTTTATGCTAAACTTTACTGTTCACAAGGTATACAGAGCAAACATGTTACTATCAAGTGTAATGAACAATCAAGACAAGCACAATGATGAATATCAGAGAATTAGTTACCATGAGAATCCTTAGCCTTAAGTACATGCAATTTTGCAGATGAGCTAGGCTTGTCTGCATCCATCCCTTTCTGAGGTGAATTGGACACACTCTCACTACTGAATCCTCCATCAGAAGTTACCCCTGAAACCCGGTCAACGAATTTCCTCTTTTTAACAATGGCATTGTGCTGAGATCTTTCAAAACCGTAACAAGTTTTCCTCTTATGATAACGAGGTACTCCTAGATCTGCAAATTTTATATTACTTTCAGTGAGACACAATCAAACTCATAGACATAGCATGCATCAGATCAAATAATAGTATACTTGCTAGCACATTTATAAGCCACATTACCAGAAAGTTCACAGTCCTTCAACTTTGGAGCTGTCTTCCAGTATTTGGAAGACATCAAATTCCTGATTCTTCGGTGTGCAATGCGTCGTGGAGACCTAAAAGCCTTTGGTTTAGTGCAAACCCTTTTGCACCTTAAAAATTTTTCGTCATCATCTCTAAAACCTAACTTAATGCCATTCCCATACCTGGAAAAGGAAGCACTGGGAAAAAATTTCCTATGAAATGGAGATTTAATATTACTTTTCGAGTCAATTAGTGCAGGAGATACATACAATTCTAAGTGATCCTCCAAACTACACTTATCAGCTAAATTTGATCCCCGAATGCATGAACTTCCAGCCTCCTGTTCCCATTTAAATCCATTCTTTATGTTACCATGAGTGGACACCCTAAATTTTTCACGTGTTTCTACTAATCTATTAGAATAATTCCCAAATTTATTATCCCATTCGAAAATTTCAGACTTCACATCAGCTTCAGCTTTCTCACAACAGTCAGAACTATTATTAACTGAAACATGTCCAGTCTTGGTATGTGAAAGAGGTTTCTGACTACTTTTTTGTGAGGCTACCTCAGTCTTAAAAGTACTCTCTGCACAATTTCCCTGATGAATTTCCTCCATTTTTAATGGTTTAACTTCATCTTGTATATCTTGCTCAATTACACCTTGGCTGAAGGCAGGCTGATGATTTCCTTCAGACGCATTGCTGGAAGCAGAACTTTCACTCTCCTGCAACAATTGGCCAGCTAAAGATGCCAGTAGTTCAATAGCGCAAACTTGACCATCCTCAACTGCTTTGTTGAAAGCAACCCTCCTCTGAACAATTATATAAAAAAAAAAAGATCAAAATAGAGTTCAATGCACAAAAATGAAATACATAAAACAATTGCCACAATTGCATAAAGTACTTTGTACTTACTCTGGCAGATCTAGGAGCTTTAGGTATAACAGGAACTCGAAAGCCATTAAATCCATAATCTACCCTCTTCTTCAACACCATAGTTAAAACATACAGCTCATCCAATAACCAGAAGCATAAATACACCAGATTCTTTTGTCACTGTCAAAATATTGAAGACAAATATATCAAGTTAATTTTCACATTTTGCTAAACTTTGCAAATCAGGAAAGCAATGTCACAATACCACTGCAATAAGAAATTTGCAACTATTTCAAATCAATGATTACTTAATGAAAAAATATATATAGCCCAACAGTTATTGGTTCTTCATACACTACCACAAGGAATGCAACTTGAATACTCTAAACTTCAATTGAGAACTAGTGTGTGTTTCGAAACAGATCAAGGACATGGTCTTTTACATCAAAATGAACACTACTAATTTTAACTTTTTACTTTTTTTTCCACATCAAGGATGCAATTTGTTGGCTGTAAAATGTGTTTCCAAACACGCTAAACAACAATTTCTATTCTCATGGACTTATATAGGAGTTAATTAAACCATCGTACACCATGAAGGCAAAAATTCACAATATTTAATTTGGCCAACCAAAATAAATATGAAAAATAACAACTTAAAGAAGCAAGACGTCAGAGAAACCAAATCTGCCATAAAATCCATCTAACTGATCCAGTATAGAACAATTTATGTCCCAAATGAATTACATACGGAATAAACAAGGTCAGATTTAAAGGAATTCCAAAAACGACCCATTTGACTCACGGATTCAATTTCATTGAACAGGACATAACGATAAACAATTATAGAACGCACATAAAAGGGGTAGAATTGTAGAAAGTTGAATCCACATCACGGCAGTTACAGAAACAGGAAATTGATCACGTGAAAGCCGAATGCTAACAAGGATTCAGACGAATTCCATGGAACTGCAGGAAAAAAAAATTCCCGATTCAACAATCGTTCAGAGATGTCGGCAAATTAAAGAATTTTAAATAAACCCATGATCAAAAGTTCAAAATGAGAAAGAAACACACACATGGAAAGATCATAAAACTCAACATCATCATAAAATCAAAAACATGCTGCAATCAGTTTCTGGGTTCTAATTGTGCGAGATCAACACAAAACAATCAATTTCCAAAAACCTGAAGCACTTCTGCCAAATCGAAGAACCTGAACAACTCAACACAAAGTCCACAACCCCCCACCCCATTAAAAAAGATCATTTTTTTCTTGAAACGAACGAAGAACAAGTTGCATACATCACACACAACCAAATTTCCACGATCGGATCTTCAATTCTCAAATCAACAACACCCCATGCCCCCCCGCCCCCCAAGAAAAAAAAACAGAATCTTCAGGAGTAAGAGCAAAATTGCGTACAAGCAACCACAATTCTGTTCTCTGCATCTCCGAAATTCAACGAAAAAGACAGAGAGAGTTAACAAACAATCTCCACCACGCAACCATGATGAGATCGCACCGAGAAACGTGAGAAGAAAAACACAAAAAAAAAAGTAGAAGAAAAAAAGCGAAATTCAAAACCTCTGACAAATATAAAACCTCACCCACCAACTCACCTAAAAAAACAACATTCGAGCAACGATCCGAGGGAACAAACTACGATCAAGTAACGAACTTTCCGATGAAAACTGTTTACAAAATGCAAGAGATCTAATGGAATTCAGGAACTGAAACTATTTAAGTCCTCAACTTTCTCTCTCTCTCTTTCAGGAACTTGAAATTTTCATTTTCATTTTCATTTTCATTTTTCTTTTCTTTTTGTGAGATGGAACGAAACAATAGATAGATAGAATAATAGATAGATAAACCCACCAATACCGTAAACAAAAACCATGCAACAGTGGCCTTAAACCCTTTATATCTCATGGTTTTGACCACACAACCGGACCAGCCGGTTAAATGGTATATATCACCGACTATAGCAGGTCACCTTCCCCCACCAAAAAACCCTCTTTAGACCCATTCTTAACCCCTCAACCCAACCCAACCTCCCTTTGGCTTGTGTTCCCTGGTGCCACGTGGAAGCCTCACTCTTCCTTGGACAGGATTAGAAAACATGGGGGATTTGGCTTTTCCTATGAAGGGGTAGACTCAAGAGTGTGTAATGTCCATTATTATTAGCTTCATTGCTTATCCCTTTTAGTGGTCCATCTTTTTTTGCATTTCCTTTTTTTTAGTTCATGTGTTAATGATTTTTGTGACTGTAAGGGAATTCATGTTTGGTTCAGTTTAGTTATTATTATGGTCCTTTACTTACTTGCCTTTTCAATTACTGTTTTTCTAGAGTCTTTTTTTCTTTATATGTTTGTGGTTCTGAATAAATATACTACACAATACTGTGCAATAATTTGGTGTTCATAGGTCATCATCACAATATTTTTAGTTTTAGATAAAGAAATAATGCCGCTGATGACTGGATTTTCAATCCACGGACCCATCCATTGCAATTTCTGGTATCTTCCTCGTCGTATAGAAAATAGAGTTAGAAAAATGTTAACTGGTGTTTTACTGATTAAGGAACTAAACTTTTTTTTTATTAAAATACATAAAATAAATTATGTTTTTTATAATTTTTTATTTTTTATGATTTTTATAATAATAAATATTTTTTTTTTAATTTTTTAATTGATAGCCTTAAAAGACTGATTAATAAAACTCATAGAATTATATATAAAATAACAATAAATATTACTACATTTTGGTTGGGAGTATAGTGTTCACACATCCTTTTAAACAGATGATGTTATAAAATATAAATATAAATATAGTATACACTCATATGATGTATGTTTCAAATGAAGAAGAGGTTAAATTATAAGAGGAAAGTGAATAAATAATTTTTAGTTTATATTTAAGATAATTAAATAAAGTTATCAAATTAAAATAATGTAATTAATGTAAAAAAGTTTCTTTTTAAAATTAATTAACTTTTAAGGAGAAACAAAATTAGGTAAAAGGAAATTTTGACTCCCTTTTTCTCTCTTTGTCTAATCAAATACACGAGAATTTAGAAAATTTTCATATTTGCAAACTACATTGATTAATTAATTATTATTTTCACATTTCTAGGTTTCTCTCTTCAGTGCTCAAGGTTGAAAGTACAAATTAGATTACACCAAAAAAGTTAGTACGGGAAGCACAATATGCAACCATAAGAGAATTTCACGAAAAAAGAAGTTAATTATTTCATTAATGCTTTAGTTTTTCGGGGGGAATCGCATTGCGTCCAATACTGCAGTGGTACTTGAATGGTTAAATTAAGTTAAAAAGGTTGTAACAATTTGTACAAGTTTAATTTGAGATTTAAGGAGTGTTTCCATAAAAAAAAAAAATATTTAAGGAGGGTTTGTTTTTCAAATATATATTTCTAGAAATAATATCTCTGAAAATATTATTCTCATCATAGATGATTAATAAATACTTTTAATTTCTGGAAATGTCTTTAAATACATTTTAATTTTAAAATAAAAATATTGAATAAATAAATGAAATGAAATAAGAGAAAAGTGAAAATTTATTTTGAAATTTCCATGAGAATATAAGATTTCTCACCCCTTTAGATGAGAATAGGAATATGAAGAAACATATTTAATATGAATTCCTTGAAATGAATTATGTCAAAAAAATATTTTTTTAAAAATATAAAAATATATATTCTTGTCTTTAAATAATTTATCTTACTTTCATATGTTAAAAATGGATGTAATAATATTGTTAAAAATAGTGTTCAATATCAAGTTATGCATAAATTACTTTTATATTGTAAAAAGAGTTACTAATAACATTTTATATTAATAATAGAAGTTAAAGTAATAATTTAAGCTGAAATATGTTAAATAGAATTTAATAAAAATAAAATTCATTTTTAAAATAATATAACATATATAATGATTATGTAAGATTAGTTTATAGATTTAAATTATGATAATAAATTAAAAATAATTGTGAAACTGAACCACAAAAGATTGACTTTTTAATTTAGATTTAATGTTATATTTAAATTAAACTAAACTGAATTACATCTTTATTTTATGTTTGTTTTATATGATTTTTTATCTAAAAATCAAATCAAATGTCACAAGGATCAATCCCATAATTCCATCGAATTTGATGATATATTATTTAATTTAAAATTTTAAATATTTATTATTTTTAATTTTGATCTTATTAGGTGTTCTCATGGAACTATATTATATATATTATTATATATATGTGTGTGTAATCTTTAACTTTACATATAAATATAATATTTATGCAGCCAAAAAATATAATGATAATTGTATTAAAATAATTAATAGTAAAAAAGATATAATAATAAATTTCACATTTTTTTACTTATTTTATAAATATTATATCATTAAATTCACTTACATAAAAACTATAGTATCTAACTATTGACAAATAAAAAAGGAATAAACATGATGAAAGTCACATAAAAAATGAGTCACATGAATAACTTAAAAAATGATTTAATCTAAAAAAAATTTATTTTTTCTATTATTCATTGAATTTTTTTTTTCACATGACTTCGTTATGTTTATCATTTTTTTTATTCAAACATTATGAGTTTGTAATTTTGAATATAACTGAATTTAATGAAATAATTTTCACGTATCAAATTGATAAAAAAAAATATTCAAAATTATGTCCCACATAAAAAAAATGATAAATACTTCAAAATAATTATTTTAACTTAGAAACACATCAAATTAAATTTAAACTTCTAAAACATAAAATGATTAAATTAACAGAAATTAAGACATAAGAGACCAAACATATAATTTATCCTTACAATTTTGAGACTAGTAATTCCTGCTATTAAACAAACATTTTGGTCTCCTAAAGAAAAGTAAAAGAATTTGTAATTACATACAAGTTGATGACATTGACGATACACTTTTTATATAAAAAAAAACCGTTAAATATATTTCATTAATGAAATGGAAAAAAGAAAATGAATGGCTGGAAAATTGGGTAGATCATGTGGTGGAAAGAAAAACGAGGGGCGAAAAAAGTTGTTGGCGGTTATTTATCGATACCATACCATACCATACACTAACATACGTATAACAATTTCGTGTCAACGTATGTCTGCAGTTATTAACATTTTTTTGTTTTATTACTTCATCTTATCCGTGCTGTGACTCATTGACATCACTTTCTTGCGGGTCCCACCTTCTTTTATTGTTCCAAACGTGTCAATTCCTCAATTACCTTTCGGGTCAAACATAACAACCCCTGGCGGGTTTGGGTCCTCCGATGGGTCATTCGTTGCTTTGTGCTTCTTCTTAGATCTTTCATGTTCTTCTAATAAATATATCATTATTTATACAAATATTTGGTTACCAATGCTTAACTAATGGAAAACAAGGAACCGGGTTCAGCAAGTTTTCCTTAACTTTGATCTTGTGTTAGAGAAGCGTACAAGCTACAAACTATGCACGTCGTCTTTTTTTTTTTTTTCTTAATTACACGTCTCTTAAAAATTTTAAAAAATTACACATACTTTTCTTTTTTCTTAGATTTGAATACATCTAAACTTATATATATTATGGTAGAAAGTGTTAAGTTTTTTTAACTTTTTTACATCAGTTATACATATAAACAATATAAAAAAATTTAAAAACATAACACTTTCTACAATAACATACATGTATGTTCGCATGTACAGGAACATAGCTTTGAACAAAAAAATAATTGTTTTAAATTTTGCAAATAGATAATTTATTTTACAATGACAGATTTCAAACATTTTTTATATTTATGAGGACAAAAATCATAATCCAACTTTTTTTAATCAAAATTGTAACACTGATGACTTGTTACTATCAAATATTTATATATCATTTAAAGAATTTGTGTAAGTTTTAAAAACTGAAGGAAGACATTTGTAATTTTCTTAAACATGAAGGGAGACATATGTAAGTTTTACAAAAAAAAAAAGGAAAGACATATGTAATTTATTTTTTTTCTTCCTCTTCAATTACTTTTTCCCTCTTCGTTCAATCTTGTTCCGTTTTTCGACCAACTCCGATTGTGAACCAAGAAACCACCACCATCAATCGCCTCCTCTTCATGTCCGCAACAAAACCCCTTTGATTTTAGTCTTTGTCGTCATGAGGCAAATTTCAGCCACCACGTGTCACCGTCATTTGTTGCGGAAACCAATTTTCGACTGCCATTGACTGAATCAGAAAGTTAATCGACAGAAAAATTCTACTTGCCTTCCACATCATAACCCACCGACCAAGTTCTCCATTCACTGTCGTCACCATCTTCCATCGTGCGCCACCACCCTTTGCTGTAAGTGGCGATTTCTAGTCACTATTACCAAGCTTCAATCTCCATGTTGTTCTTCTACTTGGTGAGATGAGGTTTTCTTGCACATAACTTGTCTATACAAACTTCTCTTTGAAGGCAAATTCAATTTTCTACTATACAACTTAATGTTTCATTGATATCTGGCCTGTTTTGGCTTATTAATTTTAGCCTTTTAGGATTGTTTTGATGATTGTAGCTTTTGTCATGTGTGGTGGTTAAACGATGTTCATTTGTTTGCTTCTGTCCATGGTGGTTTGCTTCTATCTATGATGGTTAAGTATTGTTTTAGCTTCTGCCATGGATAGATAAGCCTTGATTGCTTATGTCCTAAGTGTTTAAGCATTATTTAACTTATGCTTTTGATAATTAAGTTTTGATGATTTGAGCTTTTGTCAAGTGGCCTTGTTGTTGCCTTTGCTTGGTGGTTAAGCTTTGATTTGTTTCTTTTGGGCTTTGATGCTTGCAAGATCGAGGAGCCCGATGTTGGTCAAAGACTTCTAGGAACTATGCACCATGACTGCACCTACATTTTGATTTGTTTCTATATTTCTGTTTTGGCCGATGTATTTTCGGCTTGTTTAGCTAAATTTTAATTTTTAGACTTTATTTCCTCTTACTTTGATGTAGATGCATTATTATTAGAGATATAGGATTAGTGACTATATAGGCCAAAAAATACACATTTTGTAACTAATTTGTTCATTTGAATATTATCCCAATATTAACCACTTTTTCCTTTTCTCCATTTTTCTCTCTTCCACTTTTTCCTTTTCTTTATTTTCTTTCCTCCGCTATCTGCTTCTCATGAATTATAAGATTGTATTAGAGCATATTCAAGATTAATTCAAAGGACATGAGAGAGTGTATTGAAAAAAAAAATTAAGAAGTATTGGACGTGAGGGAATGCATTGGAAAAAAATCAAAATCCCACATTGACTAAAAATAAAGTCAAGATAGAGTATATAAGTGAGTAATAATTTTCACTCCTTAAACTAACTAGAGTTGAGTTAGGTCAAAATCGCACATTTTAAGATCTATAATACTTCGATAGTCATATCATCTTCTACAACTCTATTGTTTCAAAATTGATCCTTTCTTTCTCCTTTGGGAAAAAAAGTCAAGTTTCTAATTTTCATAAATTGGAAAGATCATTGATAAAACATAACTATAATAGATATCTAACTAACTAGAGCTCAAACATGAATACTAATAAGAGGAGATGCTGCCAAATTTGATCTGATATTTTCTTCACTTCTGAAATAATTTACACGTGACGATGTGAGCTATATAAGTATGTAAAAAGTTGCCACAATTTATATAGTACTCATTTTCTAGCAGCATGTTTTTACTCTAATATGAAAGTCATTGTGCTTTTAAATATACAAAATCATAGATCAGTCATATGGAAGGTGTTCGGAAGGATTTAGCACTTCCAAATGTGGTGGACGATTCAAGCGGCAAGGATGACTCCAGCAAGCGGCAATGGCTTCTTGTGAGCATCAAGACATGCTGACACTCTGATATATAATTAAGTTAATGAGTATAAGACATGAAAAGTGAAGTTTACATCTATAATTGTGACATGAAATGTATGTATCATACAATCAGTAGATGACCCTTTGAAAATTAAGTTATGAGTGTAATAGGTGAATAATGAGGTTTATATTTATACTTGTGGAATGAAATATCTTATACAGTCGTAGATGACGGAAAAAATAGTTATTATTGTGAACCTTGAGTCATGTGATAAGCTCAAAATGGATCCAAAATAGAAATATATTATTATATATGAACTCGGATTAAGTGTAATCTAAATGATAATTTTTAGACGAATTTTGGAAAGGTCCAACAATATAAATGTTGACCTCGGTCAATATCAAAAGCATGAAAACTAACATGTATTCATGTACAATGAACCTTATCATAATGAAGACTAAAATTTTCTCATTGTTACACCAAAATATTATATAGGGATTGTTTGAGTAAGTTAATATAGAAATAATTCTAAGAAAAAAAAGTTTGTGTATAAGTTAAAATTAGTTATTCATTAATTAACCACAAATTTAAAGGATAAGGTTATTTATCCAATTATGTCAGTGGAAATCTTAACTAGATTTGAAACAATAAAAAATGAAACTCCATTTTTTCTTTCATTGTGAAATTATTCAACGCAATTTCAGCATTAAAATATTTATTTTACTAAAATCTATAAAAAAAAAAACCTCAAATACATTTATGCAGAGGAAAAATAGTTTTAAAAAATACAAATCAAACAAGCGCTCAATTCCTCAAAGCTTGGATCTGTCACTCATGATAAAATCTAAAGAAGTACTCAATATTATATACGATGAGATTTTGACTAACTAATAACGGTGAGATTTAATATTCTTAATGAAGAAAAAAAAACTTTGACACGAAATTAAAAGTAAACCTTTTATTTTCATTGTTCTCCCCCATTACCCAAAACGAAATTATAAAAAAACGAAATAACATTTAAAAATAAGCTAGAAATTAATAAAATAAAACTTGTATAAATATAAATTTATTTTAAATCAACTTATAAACTATTTAATATAACTTATCAAACACACCATAGGAGTGACAAGGACAGATATGAATTTATGTTAATTAAGGATTATATGGACATCTCCAAATCCTCCATATGATTTGCGAGTACTTTTATTATCCGTCTATTGCCTTAATTAAGGAATACCACGTCACGACTCACCAGCGTATACACCAAACGAGACAGGACAAAAGTATTCGACGGTAATAAATTTGTCACGTGCAATATTTTTAAACTTAACATGAGCAAGAGATAAATGGGTTTCTTAGACCAATTTAATTATGTTTTTAATCTCTAAATTTTTACAACTTTTCATTTTTAGTCTTTGAATATTAAATTAATTAGTTTTAATTTTTTATGTTTTCATTCGTTAATAATTTTAGTTCTCACCATTAAATATGTTATTAAATGGTAATGTAAATATGATGGGACATACCTTTTATGACAGTTAGTTTTTTTACATCTTCAAAACTGTCAAAAAAATGTTTAGTTATCAAGGATTAAATAATTTTTTGGGACTTTTGACTGCTATAAATTACTTCATTTTTGTAAATTCTACACTCTGCTTCACAGTAGAGTTTTTCCCATAAATTACTTTGTTAAACTTATTCATGTAAGAGTTTCAATAGTGTACTTATTACATTGTTTTCTTCTTTTTCTAGCTCTATCTAATTAATAATTATATTTGTTTAATTTTTTAACTAATAACCATAGTTGATGTCATCTATGAAGTTGGGGTTGTTCCGGATCCCACCCAAATTAATGTCAAACTCTTTAACCGTTCGTTATAATGCCAATTTTAGTAAAATAAAAAGACATTCTTGTTTAGGGTTCAATACTCATTATTAATTAAAAATGATGAAAAATCTAATGTCGGAGTTGTCAAAGCGATTGCTCCTATAGCTTTTTGAGTTGCTCTCTAGCGAGTTCTTTGATGACAATGAACACTTTATAGATTGGTTTGTGTGTGGCTGATCCTCAGAGGTCCCTCGTTCTTGTGTGAGGTGAAGGACAATCTTGTGCTTCCTAATCCAACGATGAAGGTCTTTGTGGCAGCATTTGCCCTTGTGGCCGCAATGGCCGCCCTTAAGGCTTCTGACTCCATGGGAGGAGAAGACGGAGTTCAACTTTGTGATTGAGGGTGTGCTGAGCAATGCGGGAATCACAATGATTAAGGATTGCGGTTAAGGGATTTTCAAGGAATCTCATTCTTGAAGATTTTTTTTTATGTTTCACCTTACTAAAGATGAATAATCCAAATGAATCATATTATCTTTTTTTATGTAAATTAATTTGTTACTAAAATATTGGTTTAGATTTATTGGGTACTTAGATCTAGAATATTCTTATGGGAGGTGAAGTAAAGTAATTTATGGAACTTTTAATTGTCAAATTATTTAATGATATATTGATTTGATTATAAAGACTAAAATGAATGAAGGATGAAAATATTAAGAATTAAGACTGGTCAAATTTTTTATTCAAAAACTAAAAGTAAAAGTTTAAAAAACTTTAAAGAATAAAAACATAATCAAAACCTTGTTAAATTTGAACGTTTTGAAATTAATTTTGAGAGTTCTGGTCTTTTTAATTGACAAAGTCTGCAAGCATTAAAATAATTTGCGTTTAATGCATGTGCTGATTCCAGATTCCAGATCGCATACCAAACCCCATTGAAAATTAACAAAAGACCCAAAATTAAATATCTACCATGAGGATGAGATGACTCTTACGTTACCTTCCCTGACATTAAATTAAATTAACACGTACTTATAGATAAACAAGGTCAATTTCAGTTGTTGGCTTGCTGCTGAGATGTTTCGTTGCACATTTGAGCTTGACTTGACTCTAGAATTCAATGTTAAGCAAGCCTATATGTATTTGTCAAACGGTTTCAGATATAAATGACATTTTTAATAAATAAAACATTTAAAATACTAAAACTTTTTAAATTTTTTGAGTCATTATCTCATTGGTATAAAATATCGATCAGCTTTGACAATCATTAATTCAATTAAAAAAATCTATCCGATTATCTTTCATAAAATTTTGGAGATATAAGATTGATTCAGTGATTGAAAAAAAAAAAAAGATGAAAGGAGAAGGGATAAAAAGAGAAAATTGTGTTTGAATTCTCCAAATTGATATTTTTAACCTGATAAATTAGAAAGAAAAAAAAAATTCTTTCTTAGAATCTCATCTTTCGGATTGTTTTTCTCATCGGAACTCAATTTCAAACGTACCAACAATGTCAGTGAATTCCATATAACTCTACCATTATTAATGTTAGCATTATTCAGATAGTAATATTTTTTTAATTAATGAGGTGTTAAATTAAAAGAAAAGTGTGTGCATCCAAATATTTGGCCAAAATTAAACCATTTAGAAAAACTTCAAAACATATTGTCAATCAGTATTATCTTTTCAATGATTAATAAAATACTATCGATTTGTGTTAATGAAATTAACTATATGAAGCAAATTAGTGAGTTTCAAAATCACATAATGGCATTAAGCCAAACCAATGGGACAAATTGAATTCAACCTTAAATTCAAGGACGAACCTCTTTATCATAACATTTATTGTTATCATGATTGCGAGTTACTTAACTATGCCCTTTTTTAGGACCTCTTTCAATAAAATATAGTTGATGAAAGAGTTCCTTGTACAACAAATATAGAAGTTGGTTATGCTACTTTTTCCTAAAGCGGTAGCTGGAAGCTGAAGAAAGGAATATGGTGATTGGTGAAATTGAAACTTTTGTCAATTAAGTTAATTTGGTGGGCTGTAATTACGAGATGACAGAGAATAATCCCGATATGAATAAATAACTTACTCATCTCTTAGATGCTACGATCAAGATTAGGATAATGTATGCACAAAAAGTTCTGTGTAGGAAGCTTTTTTATTTTTGGGGCATTGAAGCAAAGAACAAAAATACAAACTACACACAGGGTATCATTTCACCTAGCCATGTCATACATTTTAGTATCCTCAATTTGTGGAGTTAGATGCCTGTGTTTATTTACTTTGATAACTTTCTACCCAATAATTATACTTGCATATTTTATATTTATAATTGGGGTAGGGTAGCATACTGTGTACAATGTATTCTGACTTCTTTAATCTATCACGAATAAAATAATGTGTATTCACAATGTGGTGCTAATTTTTCTAGTACAAACTAGAAAGATATGTTCTTCTATAAGAATATCATAAGAAGCATTGAAATCAGATTGCCATTAGAAGGATAGAAAAAAGGGCAATAAAGATTCCGTTGTAATTAAAGAAAAGTTTGTTTTGTTATGTGATGAGAGCTGGGAAGCACGTTCCAAAAGTGTAAGTTTTCTCGGTGATCACACAATGGGAAGCAATTTCAACCAGGATTCTCATTGAAATTAATGATCTTGCCTAGATCTTTCAAAAGATATAAAAACACATATAATATATATAATTAATAGATATTGGATTAAAGGAAGCTAGTTAAGTATAGTTGAGAGAGAAGGTGTATCATGTTTCATGTTTGTAATGGGTTTGATTTCCCAATTTTTTTCCCCCTAAAACAAGTTAGCATGTGATAACTGGTGAATACAGCATGTCTCCGTTTGCTCCGCCAGCTATTTGTCCCCTGGATACATAGATATGAGAGAGAAACTGAAAAGGGTCACTGGCTAGCGTGATCCACAAGGTTGGGTATATGGGGCGGCAAAAGAGGCACACATATAATTTATATTATATGATATGATGCAGTAAAGACAACCATATAAAAAAAAGTCACTGGTTTAACCAAAGCCAACAATAAGGCCATCTATTTTTTTCCCCACAAAATCTGCATGTTAAATTAGTAACCCATTATTGTTAATTTTACTAATAACAACTGTTCAAACCATTTCTTTTAGAGACCAAGTTCCATAGTTTGGAACATTCTAGGTGACAAGTCTCTCATCTGACCAAGCCTCAAGCCTTTGAGGCCAAGATGGAAACCTTTGCCCAACATCATCACATAAGGGGTATCTTGGAGATACAAAGTTGGCTTAATGGTTGAGAAAGAATAAAACAAGGAAAGAGAAAGAAATTACGAGTTCGAATCTTCCAATTGATATTTCTAATCATCTAACATTTATCAATAAAAAAATATACTCAAGACTTAGATCTCACTAGGATATAATTCTCACTTATTCTAACCAAGTCAAATGTCATGACTTGAATCATAATCACAATCATCACATAATGTTTCCTCAAATAATGATGTTCATCCTCATGTCCATCGTCTAAGTTTGAGCCTTTGAGCTCAATTAATCAAATGTCGCCTTAGACCATCATCTCAATCCTCATGTCTTTCATTTAGGTATGATCTTGAACCTCATGTCTCTCATTTAGGCAGGCCTAGGGCAGCCATTAGAAGGTGAATCATGACCAAAATAGATAATGGCAAGAATGCTCCATTCTCATTAGTCTTTCAGCAACTACAGCTACTTTATCATTTCATAGTTTCAAAGAACTGGTGACAAATTAAATTCATTTAACATCTCTCAACCATATATCAAGGAACTTCCACTAAAAGTTGGATTTAAGAAAGATAAGGATTGATTTATTCTAGTTATTCGTTTATTTTCTTAACGAACTTATAAATGATATTTAACGAACTTGGGATATATTATTTAGAATATAATCATGTATATCAACTTAACTCCCACAAAAAAGTACAGATGTTCTGCTAATTAATTCTCCCTCATTTTGAGACTTGCTAAATTTGACTTACAAACAAAAGAGTTACTTGAAAAATACGCATGCCTAGTCAAGTTGATATTGGCGGTGGTTGAATTTGGAATTGGATCGCTAACAGTTACATCTTTGCTATGTTTACGTCTGCGTGTAAGCTTTAAATTAAAATTTGCATGCATCAGTGACCAAAATGACGAAGGAAAGTAGCAGTGCATGTGATCCAAGATTCTTGGCCATTTTGCTCACCCAATGAAACCTACGTTATCTAGAATTCATTGTTTTTTTTATCGAAAAAAATCAAAAGATATATATATATATATATATATATATATATATATATATATATATATATATATATATATATATATATATATATATATATATATATAAGGTACCAAAAATACCAATTGAATTACATACAAAAAGCCCCTGGTCATACTATATTTATCAATAAGGTGTATCTAGAATTGATTGTGAATGCAGAATTAGTTTGCCTCCTTCAGTCCTTTTCATAGGAAAACGAATAATAGTTCTGACATTTCAATGTTTAGTTCGGTTGTTATTGTCAAGAGATATGTTACCACTTTCTTATATTATTAATTTGGTAATGTATACTTCTTTAAAAAAACTAATAATTATACAAATAAACCAACATTTAGATCCAATTTCCAATGAAAAGTAAAGTCTTAATAATTTTCGTAATAAAAATTCACATTGAAAGTAATTTTCGTCACATGTGAAACTTTAATTTTAATAAGGAAACAACACATATGACGAGGGTCACCACGAGAAATGTTGTAATACTCGTATAAGAGAAAAAGAAATTGTTATTATCATTTTAATTTTTTAATGTAACATTAATTTTTTTCCACTTATATCTCATAATATTAAATATTAATGCTAGAAAATAAAACCTATAAATGATTTAATGATGATATATATTCTCTGGCAAAAGTAACTTTATCAAAAGAGCTAAAATATAATTGTGAATCTATTTATATATTGAGGTAAAATACTATTAAAGAAAAATATAGTAAAAAAAATAATTAACTAATTATTTATTTTTAAAACCATAAATGTTTCAAAATCAATTAAAACAAAAATATGACATACAATGTGAGAGAAAAAATACTAGTAATAATTTTGTTATGATTTCTTCAATCAACTTATCCCATAGATTATTTGTAATATTATTACAGGAAATAAATGTTGCCCCTTACATTTACCGAAGGAGCAGGGGAGTTTAGAATAAAAAAAGGGAAAATTGTAACCACAAATCAAAATACTCTCTCTAGTAAACGAGTGATTTTTTAATTAACATATAGATTTTTTATATTAATTATTTTTATATTTTTAATTTATTGCGAGGTTTGCTAATGAGGCACTCGCTCATTCTCTATGCAAAGTGAATATATTTGTTGATTTATTAACAATATAAATCACATTGATAGTAAAAAAATATTTCTTGAATTATGAGAATTATCATTAAATATAACCATAACTTAATAATTTAATCCATTGAGTATTTTTGGAATAAAACTTAAATTTATGATATCATCATTTAAAATTAATTAATTAATTAAATTATATTTTTTATTAATTTTAATAAATTAATTATCTGTATTATATACATAAAATAGTACTAGTGAATATCAATTTTTTTTGATAAATCTAAAATCTATAGAGGAGAAGAGAAAGATTGGGTTGGTGTGCTCAATAATTGTTATTTGTTGTGTGTATAAGGATTGGTTGCAATGACCATCTATTGGTTTGAAACTGGGCTTTCACGAGCTTTTTCTGCATGTGCAATGAATGAACGAGAGCAAGTAAGGACTATCATTTGCTGTCTTCAAACTAGTAACGCGTCTTAATGAATTGGACTGAATTGAATTTTTTTTATTAACACAAACTGAATTCAAGCATAAGTGAATTTACAATAATTTCCACACATTACCCAATCAACTAAATTAAGCCCTTGAATGGATTGAATTGATTTTCAAAAAGAAAAATATTTAATAAAAGATATATTTACATTTTCTTATCTAGAAGATAGTGTCAAAAAGTTTATACTAACTCAACATCCTTCAACCAACTATACTAAATTCACTTCACAAACATATATTTATGTTTAAAAAATATGGTTTGAGTTTTTAATAATAAAAAAAGTAAATTACATTAATATAATTGAGGAGGCTCAGGCCCACCTTACCCCCTTAAATTATGTCCATTCTTCAAAAGGTGTAGAGCTGAATGACAAAATGGAAGGTGCATGAAGTAATTCCGGAAGTAGAGAAAGAGGAAAAAAAAAAGCCCAGCTGAAATGGAGAGGAGTTTTGGGGTTCGTATCCCGCGCTTTTGGGCCTCTAATCAATCCAATTCTCTTAACTTACTCAAGGAAGCTTTCTCTATCAATTGTTATGGAGGTAATATTCACACTCTCATTGTTATTATTTCTACTACCACTTTTTCAAAAGTAGTAAAAATAAACAAAAGTGCCTCTTGACACATTTTCTCCACCCCTTTCCCTTTCCTCTTCCCCCATTCTTCTGACCCTCCTTTCCCCTTTCCCTTGCTTTTTTTTTTTACACAATGAAAGTACGATTTCATTGTTCTCAGGGTTGAGATCAGAACAGAATCATATTTCTATTATAGTTTTTTTGCTTTGTTTTGGAAAACAACACAATAAAGTACGATGTTGTTATGATTTTCAACACAAAATATAATGAAATCACACTTCCATGATTATTTTTTTTTTTGAAAAATAACACATGAAAGTATGATTCTGTTGTACAATGAGGTGAAAGTAAAATTACAAAATAGGATCTGGGGTTGATGAAAAATTGCACGACAGAATTATGTTTTCATTGTGCAATTGGAGGGTGAAAAAAAATATACAACAAATATGTGATTTTGTTGTGTACTTGTACAATAGAAACTAATTTTCATTATGTATTTTTTCACCTCCCAATTGTATAATAAAAACACAATTCTGATGTGCAATTTTAGAATATGGGTAAAATACACCCACATAGGTGCCATTAGCAAAAAGAGCATAACACAAACTTCAACAAACGACTAAAACTTCTTGGCTCTATTTTATTGTAATTTCTCTAATATTAGCAATGTGAAAATATGATCTCTTAATAGTTTTTTTTTATTTCAGTTTAGTTTTTAATAATTGCAATCCATTAAATTTTCAATTTCTTAGTTTTATTCAAATAATTTGGATTAATTTTAGGATAATTTAGATAAGAAATTATTTGATGAAAGGTTTAGAAGTAAAAAAAATAATGAAACTGGAATGGGGTTTTAGGATAAGCTATCAAGATTTCATTGAAGGAGAAGATTTAGAATTTTATTTAAATGAAATATGATACTTTGGTCAGTAAGTTTTGAAAACAAGATTATTTAAAATAGCTGAGTTGGTTCAATTAATAGACTTTGAGGAGGACATTAGGAATTTGAAATAGATAAAAACTGTGAGAAAAACTTACTTACAATAATTTTAAAAAATAAGTGACTAGTTTCGTGTAAAAAAATATTTAAGAATCAAAGTTTCACATTAATTTCATTATAAGTATATGATATAAATTATATCTAATATTGACCTCGATCAACATCAACACTTGTAAGTTAAGGTGATAAAGCATTTGACTATAAAAACAGGTTATTATATGAATTGGGCCTAGACTCAATTCATAACAAATTACATTATTAGCAAAATATGTTCCTTGGCTTTTTTTTCTTCATTAGTACGTTATATGGGCATGAAAATGAATTACGAATCACTATCCTCAGTACTCAGCAATATTTATAATGCGTCAACCACATATAACACTCCTCTCTCTCTACATGGGTGTGGGTGGTTAGGCACTCTTGTCTCAATTACACTACCCCAATTTGCTATTTAAACTAATTAAATTCACATGATGAGCAGCTAGTGCTACTTGAATAATGTGATTCATTATCATATGTTTAAATTGCTCATGATATATACCTACCCTCGAAGTAAAGAAGTGCGAGTTCAACAGTTGAAGTTTTCGTAGTTGCTATTTTAATTAAATTCATATATATAACGAGCAGGTAGTGCTAGTTGCGTAATGTGATCCATTATAATACGGTTAAATCGCTCGTGATATATCCTCAAATTAAGTAAAGACGAAGTATGAGTTCAACAGTTGAAGTTTCCGTAGTTTCAAAGATTTGCGTGTGAAAAAAATACTACTTTTGAATATACCTTTAAAGTGTGAAATTGCCCATGATATACCTTCGAAGTCTCGCACTCCACCAAAACTATGCTCGATTTGATATACAAGTAACATTTAAATGACAACTACCAATAGGCCATATTCAGTATAATCATCACTGTCACAAATAAATATGTCGGAATCCTGTTGAGTTGGTGATCCATGGTAAAATTATGGGTCGTCTTTAGTTAATTTGGATAAACCATTATATCATTTACAAAATACAAATATACAGTAACTTAGGATAAAGTACTTTTTCGATATTATTTGTCGTAATCAACGTGAATCATGCTAATGTACTTGCAAGATCAGTAGATCTCACAATCAGCTGTTTTTCTACTTCTTGTACTAATTAAAGTTTTTCATTTGAAGGTTCTGTCATCCCATCTCCAAATCAAATCAATTTTCTTTCTAAACAGGGACTTAGAAGGACAAATTCACAGACAAATAGAAGACCCTTCAGGCCCAAGTCCTAAATTCCGTTCCTTGAGATTATTGACATAGATAGCCTTAGAAAAGAAAAATCAATTAAGGATGCCTTGAAGATTCCTTCACCCACTGAATAAAATGGCCAACTCTTCCAATAGATATATTTTGATACATTCATATTAGGAATCAAATTTCTAACCACATATTTAAGGAGATAAGATGTATCTACCAATTATATCACATGTATTAATCTAGTTAAAATATTGATGATTTATTATCATAAATAGTTTAGAATTATATAAAAAAAGTGAAATGTTTTATTTCATTTAGAATATAAAAAAAATCTGAACCAAAAAAATTAATATACTTAATTTAAATCTTGAATGAATATATTATATTTTATACCCTTCTCTAGAAGTTTTATCCTATAATTTAAGCAGGTTTAACTTGAGTGAGAGAGTGGGTATGCCTGTAATTTAAGCAAGTTTTATCCTAACTAATACCTTTGCAGCATTGGTTAAGAAATTAAAATAAAAATATATATATATATATATATTTATTGTATAAATAATAGGAAAGAAAAAAATTATAAATAATATAATTTTTTATTTTCTAATAAAAATATTTTTACTTTAAATTTTTTAATCAATATCCTTATAAGTCCTAAGTGCATTGAATAATATTTGCCTAAAAGAAAAAGGGTGAGGATAAGATTGGCAATCTATTAGCTTTAATTACTACAGGGGAAGCTTGGGATTTTACACAGGGATTGCGTAAAGCTGAATAGAGCATGCAGAAATTGAGTAAGGAATTTCAATTTGGGAGACATGACATGGTAAATGATCTTAATGGTCTAATATTGTCTTACAAAGATTAGACAACTTTTCAATAATAGCATACATAAACAAATAGGTTGAATTAAAACATATTAAACATTATTACCAAGTTTATAAAGTGTAAATGACATGCACTCTTTATAATCGTTAGAGAACATCAGTTCTCATTTCTCAATTGTGCTGCATAGTCGTTGGAGAACATCAGTTCTCAATTTTAATTTCACTGCAGCAGCTACCTTCCAACCACTGCATATTAATCAACCAGAATGCTAGTGCCAAACTAAGGCATAATAGTAGCTTTATTTAATTTATCTCAATTTTCATTTTAATTATTGCTTGTAAATTTATAAACCGAGAGAAGTAATTCATGGACTTTCATATAGTTTAAAAATATCTTATTAAATTATTTTTGTTGATTTTTAAATTTATTTTAATCAAATTGACTCTAAATATTCAAATAAAAATCTGTAACTTAAAAATTCAAATAACTCTGTTAGGCTCTTTTTTTTAATTTTGTTTTCTTTCATTTCTCTTCTTATGTATAAACATAAACTATCAATGCATATGCACACATAACATATCACATTAGTGCGGCTGTTTTGTATGCAGAAGGAAGCTAACTTCATCATCATTGAAGCACACTGACAAGTATATTCTCTGTGTTGAACAGAGCATTGCTCTTTTCAGAAGTTTCATTCCCATATCTTGAACTTCAAGTTTATCTATCTTATTAAACCTTCCTCAAGCAAAGACATGAGACATCTTCGCATCTTCTATTTCCATAAAGATATGCATCACTCTGTGACCACCTTTAAGGTGGTTCTTATCAAGCTTCTTGAAAATAGTTGAAGTCATATGAAAGGACGATTGCTTCGGTAAACAATTATGTTCTTTTTTTCAAAAAAAAATTGTAAAAGAAAAGACATTATTGTCATTATTATTTTCGTAACTTTAGCATCGTTAAAGGTGTTTTAAGATTATTTTTTTTTGGCACACAACACTCTTTCCCCTAAATAATAGAATATTAGTTCAAATATGTTTTTTATTCTTGTAAGTTAATATTTTTTTTTTATTTTTGGTCCTGTAAGTTTATTTTTTTAATTTTAATTTTGGTAATTTTGTAATTTTTAATTTTAATCCTTATAAACACAAACTTATAGAAATTATAAATAAAAAATTAAAATTATAAAAAAACACAAATTTATAAAGACTAAAAATGAACAAAAAAAAATTGATAGGAACTAAAATTGAAAAAACACTAAATTACAAAAATTAAAATTAGAAATATAAACTTAGATGAACCAAAAATAAAAACGTTAACTTTACCAACAACATATTTAAGCATGGAATATTATCTATGGCAATTATATAGAGTTGAATGCAAATCTAGTGCTAATAATTAACTACTCAAGTTCAAGTTAACTTCTTAATTTCCGTTTGTTTTGAAGTTACATAAGTTGATTTTGATATACTTAATTATGTCTCTATATTAATCTTAATTATAATATTTGCATTAAAATATCTACATGGTAAGA
The DNA here is from genome assembly GCF_000004515.6 of Glycine max. NCBI lineage: Eukaryota > Viridiplantae > Streptophyta > Magnoliopsida > Fabales > Fabaceae > Glycine > Glycine max. The sequence goes on from NC_038254.2 coordinate 3,034,828, forward strand.
ATAATTGAATATGATTTTTTTTTTAGAGAAAGAATTGATTATGATGGGAAACAAAACATGTTGATAATTCGATTCTCTCATGGGTGGCTTAATAATCAAACTTGTACCACATTCATAGCTCTTCCCTACCTCGATAAAGGATGTCCCAAGGAGTGAAGAAGCTACTATTTGGTGTCCATTTAGAGGGCCAATAAAGTTTCATAGATTGTTCCAAATGGTAATATCTAAAGTTTAAGGGATAGCTTTGGTAACTTTGTCGTACAATCGGAAAAGAATGTCTTTGAATCATTGTTGTTGCTTTGGCATCCGTTAGTTGTCTGTACCTTCAAACCGAAATACCTAACACCGATTGAAACTTGTCACTAAAGAAAATGTACATAGTAATAAATATGAAACACTCCTTTAAAATGAGTTATAAACTTTAAAATTATTTTACATTTCAATGAATGAACTAAGATCGTGACATAAATTTACTTTTAAAATAGAATGATGTCTCTTCATTTCTCTACTACTGAACCATGTATCTTGTATATATTGTACTAATTCAATGTCAGATCAATCAATTCATTGTGCACTTGAGAGTCATAAACATCTGAACTCGAATTTTTTACTGTAACTCAGATTTGTAAAAAAAGTGAATTAATGTCCAGTAATCGAAGGAGGTGAATGTCATGAGTCATGACTATGATTCTCAGGTAGGTAGTGCCATGATTTGTAGAATGAAAAAGAATAAAAAGTATTTCACTATTTCCTCCTTCTCCTTTTCTTTTTCACTCCCATCTGGTCATAAATAATTACCACAAAGATTTAGTATGTTATTAAATATAAACTAAACATATTTTTATTAGTTGAATCTATATACAGATTACTTCTAATTAACATTCTACAATGTCATTAATTGAAAACAAATGAGAATGTGTGACCATGAAGCAAAAATATTGGTCTCGATCACATTTACAATCACAGCATTGGGTTTAAAGAAGTCAACTCATCAAGTTGTAATGGTGAGCAGGCATAATTATGTCCATCCAGTGGCAAATTTTGTTGATATATATGGTTGAAAATATGATTGGACATTGGACAATCTCTTTTCGTGGTCCAGATATGATTGGAAAATATATCATGCATGCCAAGTCACGCAAGTGTCATCCAAGGAGTCCCCGATGATATAAGATAAATTTTTATACTTGAAGAACAAAAAATTTGATCTAATAAGTTCTTTCATGTACTGTACCAATACTCTTATGTTTAAAAGTCGTGAAAGGCTAAGTACCAAATATTGTTTAGTTGCGATTAAATTTACATTTGATTTAGTTCATAACAAGGGAGTTTGTGACTGGTGATTATTAGTACAAGTGAAATATTTTTTTAAAGAAAAACCTAACAATTAGGAATTGGGACTTTCACGTATGAACTAGACGTGAATCTCACATGGAATACAACGTGAATCTAACAAAAATAGCCAGTATGTATCTCTATCTATGTCTAAATTGTGATATGTGTAAGAGTACACCAAAAAAAAAAATGTGATGTGATTTTTTCAAAATTCCATTACATATTCTTAATAAAAAATATTTAATGCTAAAAAAAATCTTGTATCATTATTTGGTTTTAAAATATAATGGTGTGAATATAAAAAAAAAATTCAAGAAAATTTACAACAAATACCTCAATTTAATTCTATACTTATGTATTATATCATGCTCTATATTAAAAAGGAAAAGAAAATTAGAATTGGGTATCTGACATCAAAGAACGATACATATTAAGTCAATATTCATTATAAAATAGCATAACAACAAAAAGGAAAAAAAGAAGTGAGAATCATAATCTCATCTAATGGCTAAGTTTTTCACACACTAAAAGATCCGTCTAGTGAAAAATATTGCATAGTATCACATATGAAAGTAAAGATCTCTAAAAAAATCAAGTAATGATGACATATAAACTACTCTCGATTATATCTGATTAACACTTATAATTTTTCTCTATTTAACTTTTAATCACATCATATCACAACACTTTCATCTCAACTATTATAATTATAATTAACTGCACATGTCAAATTGTGTATGTGGTGTGGTGGGATGGGGACAGTACAGAATTTCCAATATCCAAGTAGAGAAGGTTGCTTGATAGCACAACTTGCAAATGAAGCAAAGCGATTTTATGTCAGCCTTCTGGGGACTGAAATTCCTTTGTCTCATTCACTCTTCCACTATCTTTGATGCTAACTGCTACTTCCTAGCTCCTCCTTGCTTTTTCTCCCCAAATTTGACCGTTACTTGTTATAATTTTTGTAAGATGAATGTAACTTTTTTTTTTTTAAAGAAAATAAGATGAGCGTAATTTAGTTAATTAACAATCACCGTGAACACATAGAGAAAAAATAACTTAGTAATATGCGGTTATCATTTTATAAACAAAATTTATAAGTTTAAACATTTTTCTTTTCCTTCACTTACACGCGCTTCTATATTATTTTGTACAGACCTATAGTATTTTTTACTCAAAATAACCATATTTAAACTAAATAGGATATTGTAAACTCCACTTTGAGTATTTAGTACATATCAAAAACTTAAATTTTTAATTATCGATTAAATTGAAATAACTCCATATAAAATATTTCACACCTGTTTGATGATCAAGCTTCTATATAAAATCACTTGCATACTATTCACAAATTTGATTATTGTATTATTATGTACCATTAGTAGCCTAAGAGATAATTATTTGCTGAAATAAGTGTTTATTTTAATAAATTAAGTAATTTTTTTGTTTTTTAGTGTGTTTATTTAAATTATTTTTACTAAAAAAATTAGTTTTTTTATTTTAAAAATTAAATCTTATCTGTTCATTAAAAAATACTTATTTTAAAATTTAAACAAAATCACCCGATAACTTAAATAATGATATATAATTTGTGCTTAACAAAAAAAAAAATGATGATATATAATTTGATCCTCGTAATATCACCTTTTATTCCCCACTCTCTCCATAAATACAAGCCAGCCCTTCCTCCATTTCCTCCTCATATAAACTCTTCTCAATAACCAGATATTTCATTGCATGAATATTCAAAAAACAATGGCCATGCTCAATATCATCTCCATTCTCTCTCTCTTACTCACTCAATCCCACGCCAAAATACCCGGCGTCTATTCCGGTGGGCCATGGCAAAGCGCTCACGCCACTTTCTACGGTGGCAGCGACGCCTCAGGAACTATGGGTACGTAACATTATTATAAAGTTTTACATAATTAATGTCATAATAATGTAACATACTATAACACCCCATTCTTGTTGTTTTTTTTTGTAGGAGGAGCGTGTGGGTACGGGAACCTATATTCCCAAGGCTACGGTGTGAACACTGCGGCACTAAGCACTGCTTTGTTCAACAACGGTTTCAGCTGTGGAGCGTGTTTCGAAATCAAATGCACGGATGACCCGAAATGGTGCAACCCCGGTAACCCTTCCATCTTGGTCACCGCCACAAATTTCTGCCCTCCAAACTACGCTCTCCCCACCGACAATGGCGGCTGGTGCAACCCTCCCAGGCCGCACTTCGACCTCGCCATGCCCATGTTCCTCAAAATCGCTCAGTACCGCGCCGGCATCGTCCCCGTCTCTTATCGCCGGTATTTACAACAACTCACATATTCTACTTAACCAAATAAATAAATAAAATAGTATAAAAAAACTTTAATGAGCCTAATTTACTTTTTAAAATGATAGAAATCTAAATCATTTAAGTTGGCATCGTCTATGAGATGGTTGTTCTTTCTCGAAATGACAACTCTGCCCAAGATTCACCCAAGAGTAAAATAATTAAGTCTCAAACTTTAAATTCACTGGTAAAAAAAGATTTTCTAATAATCTTTATAAAACAAAAAAGACAAAAAAATATACCATATACTAATAAAAAGATCTCAAATTTAGCTTTCACATTTAAATTGAAAATAAAATTCTAGCTCTTAAAGTTTACTTTAAATTTTATTTATCGGTCCCTTGATGGTTTGTACCTTTGTGGACTTTAATAAACTTGCATCTTGTGGAATAATTATTATTCTCGATCTATTTCTGTCGCTTTCCCCCATGTTTCAATCTTCTCACGTAGCTTTTCACACAACAGCATCGCGTGAATTAGAAAAAGAGAGAATAATTCTAGTTCTACCAAGCTCTACTATAATTTTTACGTCTCAAATTAATTATGATTGAATAGTTTGAATTGTATAATCATAAAATAAATAGTATATAGAATGATAAATATAAATATTTTTATATAATTATAATTCATACCTAAATATATAAAATTAGAAATTGTATTTTAAGTTTATATTAATAATTTATTTGATGTGTTTGTTGTTTAAACTATAAAGTTTGGGTTTGAAATTTGCAAATGTAAATGCCGCGGCAATGGCTGCATGTGGTGAATGTGATTGGGTGTGGTGGGATGCAGGGTGGCTTGCAGGAAACAGGGAGGGATGAGGTTCACGATCAACGGCTTCCGTTACTTCAACTTGGTTTTGATCACCAACGTCGCGGGTGCAGGGGATATCATGAGGGCGAGCGTGAAAGGGTCAAAGACAGAGTGGATGAGCATGAGCCGCAACTGGGGGCAGAACTGGCAATCAAACGCGGTTCTGGTTGGTCAGTCACTCTCCTTTAGGGTCACAGGCAGTGACCGACGCACATCCACCTCGTGGAACATTGTCCCACGTAATTGGCAATTTGGCCAAACCTTCGCGGGAAAGAATTTTAGAATCTAATTACTATACCGTGTTTGGATCATTTGCGTTTTTGAAAGCGCTTTGTTTGATTTGCCACCTTTTATTTTTGGTTGTTTGCTACCTACATGGGAGAAAATGGTAGCCAACTTTTTGACTTTTGATCATGTTTTGTGGAGTGGAGTGAAGGAAATGAGGCTAAAGAAGTGTGATTTTTGTCGGGAGCTCAAGTGCCTGCAAGTGCAAATTCATAAGTCCCACCAATGCTTACTGCATATTTATTTATACATGATTCAGGATTCATGTACGGCTTTTTATATTCTTATGGATTTTTTTTTTTACTTGTAAGTGCTATATATATAAACTTAAATACTAGTGATGGATTTAATCTTAACTTTATTACATTAACCATTTATATTCAATTATTTGATTTGCAAGTGATATATTAATAGAATTGCTTGGAGACCCGTGAAGTAATTAATGATTTAATTAATCAATTGCTATTAGTAAGTAGTATTTTCTTTTATTAGAAGTATCACTGGATTAGTTTCATTTCTTTTGCCTAAAAGTTATTCATAATAAATATCATATAATAGATAAATTATTCAAGAAGAGCGTAGCCTTTTTGCATCGTTGATTATATGCCGCTTTATTTTATCTGGAATTTGGGCATGTTAGCCAAGCATGGGATAATCGATCCGCGTTAATGTAAGTTCTACATTATGCAGCTTTCAATTCCTTTAACAAACCGAAGATAACATTTTTTTCTTCTTCTTGTTTTGACTAACCAGGACAAATAGCAATGATATGACAATATTATCGGTCAATTGAAATTAATGTTTTGAAAAGATAAATTTTGACTTTGTTTCTCTTTTTTGATTTGTTTTGTCTGAGAACATTAATATTTGAAAGTTACGTTGAATCCAAACAAAAGATAATTTTACCTTTAATTTAAGATGTATCATGATTGATTTTAACTGTTGAATGATAATACATTTTATCTTAGAGTTGTAGTGGATATTATCGTCGTCATTATACTCAGTTAATTTAAGTATTTTAAAAGTAAAAGGCGATTTTATCGTATACTAAGTTGCTTGTTTTACTATGCAATTCATTTCCTTTTTCTTAATTAGTTCATAAAGCTTTCAAAGTAAGATTTATTTTATCATTACATATGTATTGAGATTCATACTTCAGTTTTTAATTTTAGATTTTATATTTTATATGCATTCTGCACGGGTCTCGTTCTTAGAACTTATTGGTAATTCTGCATTTGTCATTGTATAGGATATATTTCCTTTTGGAAGGCTTTGTAAGGGGTGTATGTTACATGTATCCCGTGCTGTTATCTTGGATCATGTCTTGTGTGCCAAGATCTATTAATATTTTTTTGTTCCTTTCGATTTTTTTTTTTAAAAAATTTAGTCTAATCTATCATCCATAACTCAACCTGAGTTTGGACTTTTCATAAACTTGAGCATATAAACTTCAAGTTGATTTATATAGTGCTTAGTCATTTATATGATCTGATAAATGACAACAGCTATACATTAAATTGTATGAAAATTGGGTACTAGTATTCTTATATTTTTGACAGTTTCTCTTACCCCAAGTCCTCAACTAGTAAGTTCATAACAGCAATCAAGAGAGAACGAATCACATTTGGTGTTGCCAGAAGCCCAGGATGGTATTATAGGGCCCTTTGTAGATGGGATGCCAACAATCATTTGAAGTTCAGTCCTACTAACGATTACATGCAGGCCTAACAATTCTAATTTTAGGGTAAGAGACGGAAAAAATATAAAAAAACTGAGAGAAAGAGGAATATCTTTTTATTTTTAGTTAAGATGTGGAAGGCAAAATAGGTGAGAAGAAAAGTTTTTATTTCGCAAAGTAGGATGAAATTAAGGACGAAAGAAAGGTTGCATAAACCTTTTTTTTTTTTATCTGGAAAGGTTGCATAGATTATTGGTGCTAATCAATACTTTAGAATATTAGTTAAAAAACAATTTTTTTTATTAAAATATAGAAAATTATATTGTATATAACTTTTTTTTTACATTTTCTTTTGATATCGACACTAAATACCCATGATGGGACATGTGTATCCAATATCCAATGCTTTATATTTGTCACCTTGTCTTTGGGGAAGAGATCAATTCACCTTAAACTTTGCATACTTAACACTAATCAACGAAAGCTTTCAAGGAAGTTAAATCATTTTGGGATCATAAAATCAAATTTGTGACACATCAACATTTGCAATTGAATATACTCTAGCAGAGTTCTCTCTGTCTCTTAATATTGAATTAAGGATGAAAAGGGAACATTTGAATATTCTAAATTAGGCATCTGGAGAAGCTTCGTTCAACGATTCAATCCCCAATTTAAACTGTGAACCTATTTGTCTACAGTAGGTCAATGTAAAAGACGGTTAATTAATCGGGGATTAAACTTCTTAACCTTTCATTTGCAACTGCACCCAAGCAAACAACATTAAAATAGATAAATTAAATAACAGACAACACTCCCAACCAACTGCAAGCTTGCAACACAGTCACAGGACCTCATGCAATGTTGAAATTTTGTATTGTCATTAACTCTGTTGTCACGATTACCAAGTTTCACAGCAAATCCTTCTCATCCCCACAAATTGATTCCAAATTTCCAATTACAACAAACACAAACAACTTATCTAACATATGATGTCTTCTTTCTTATCACAAGAGTAAAATAACACTAATCACACAGAATTGAAGAAAATTGTCAAAACTTGATTGTGTAAAATAATATTTAATTATTGAATAGACTTGGCTGAAATGTAAAAATCACTACTTTTTCCTGAAAAAAAGTAATATACCAATTGAATCCATTTCTTATATATCCTACTTAGTACCTTCACAAACTACATTGATCTAACATTTCACTTTGAGAGAAAAAAAAAGAAACTTAACTCAAAAGGACCAAAATAACATTTGACTCAATTTGATTTGAGATTAAAACAAAGAAAATGTGGGATGGAATCAGTAGAGAATGAGAGAAAGAAAAACCCATAATCTGTGGATACCATCTCTACGGTTGTCTGGCCGCTGCCCAATTACAGCACAGCCACTATATTCCGAGAAAACGCTTCCTTTGGCGAACAAAGGGTTTTTCTTCCTCGGAAATAAGCAGTGGCTCTAATGGGGCTTTCTCTGTGCGCACTGAGACTTCAACGAGAAAACAAAATCCAAGTGTTTCCTCGTACAGAACACAAACAGTGCAAAAAAATTAAAATAAAAACTACACAAGATCGAACAGAAATTGATGAAATTAAATAAAAGAAAATAAGGAATGTGGAGGGCTCATATCAAGTGTAAATTTTGAAAACACCGTCACTGTGGGAAAAAAACCGAATTCAATTTCAGAGAATGAGATACCAAACCAAAGGAGATGGCGGCACCTTCAATCGAATTAGGTTTCCCACTCAAGCCTCTCTCTTTGTAATCACAGCCCCCTTTTGACCTCAGCAGAACCACAAATATATACCATCACGATTTTTTTAGGGTTTCACTTTAGCTGTTTTTTTTAATTATTAGAAAGTAGTGTAAATATTTTATAAATTGATTGTTTACAACTAATTTATTGATAACGTAAATATTTTATAAATTGATGACTTTTTTTTTTTAAACATGTTACTTAGTACAAAAATGTGTGTGAAGTATGGAATGATATCTTTTTTTTTTGCCACTATAATATTAGTTTAGTGAATCTAAAATTTTATCGGATAAATTTATGTTCATTACTATTTACTTTAATTATATTGTGGATGAAATAGATAAAAAATAAACTAAAAAATAAAGTTTAAAAATATATTACAATTTGAATGAATTAAATAAAAAATAAAAAGATAATTTTTTCTACTTATTTATATAAATAAAAAAGAATTAAGTTAATTATATAAAAAATATTTGTTGGAATGGCCCTCATTTCCAACGACGTTGCTTGCACATTGCAAAACAGAAAGCCCTTGCTCATATACCCAGTTGTTTTGGAGGCCCAATTAAATTAAGAACATATGTGCGGATATCCAACCAGAACAGTATTGTCATAGGCTCAAGAGCGGGAAATGCTACGTGCACCATCCCTTTTGCTTGTACACCCAGCACAACAAATGTAATTCCCATATATCAGCAATCCGTAAGTCAATTATGGATTAACAATCCTTATATGTTATACTGATTGTTGATTCGTAATTGGCTTACGAATAATGAATCCATAAATCAATTATGAAAGGGCAATATGGGAATTACATTTGTTGTGCCGGGTATACATGATGCACGTAACATTTTCCCTCAAGAGCTCATAAAAAAAACTTTAAAATGTATTAAAGAAAAAAAAAAAAAGTAAATGATCAAAACAACTTCAAAAAGTTATAATTTTTATTTTTTCAAAATGAAGTTATAATTGTCTTCATCATTTCTTTCAAAGCTGTCACCACTGCATTATACGCTCCAACACCCATTACTTCTTTCAATCCCTTCGACGTTTCATCTTCATCATCAATAATTTCCTGAAATGACAAAGGTTATAATCATTTTCTTAATATACACTATCACGTATAAAAAATTCAATATACATATCTTAATATATAAAAGGAAGTCTGTGATAACTTTTTTCCCGCTCAAACTGGAGGTAAAATAGTAAATTAACCTTTGATTTGATGAGATTTTATGAAACAAAATCATGATCAGTAAACAATGCTATGAAGTAAGCCACTTTATGAGATTTTATGTTATTACAAAGCTGCACCTTTGATTTCAATTCCAATCAACTGTGATTATTTTGCCATAATGAACACGTTTCATAAGGAATGGTTCAGTGTCTATTTCGCCCATTCTCTTCACACCAATATTACCAAGATCACTTGATATCTCCGCAATGCCCTGCAATAAAGGAAGATATTATTAGTAGATCATACAAGCAATACTGAAAAATAAAATAAAATAAAGAGAGCTTTTCAAAGTTGTACATTTGAGAGAATAAATAACAAGAGAAACTTTTATTAATAGATTACGAGTAATTACATAAGTACACCTTAATCTAAAATCAAGGTTGAAGTTTATGAATTATTTTCTCACATTTTCGTGTCACACTTAGTCAAACAATAGGTCTATTCATTACAGTACAAGAAAACTTTAATTAAAATGCACTGTAAGAAAACTGTAAATTGATATCACATTTTTCTTCAACTTTCATCATATGAATTCCATTATATCAATTAAAATTGTAATTCAAATGCAATTAAATAAAACATTAAACATGCAAGTAAAAAATCATCATCAAATACATAATTAACCAAGGCCATAATTTTCCCAAATTCATTCAATGAAGTATCACTCATTAACAGAAGATAATTTTTTTAAAAAAACAATACCATAATTAATTTCTTTCGAGCTTTCTGAAGCTCGTCATTCCTCTCACGCTCTATAATGATTAATGATTGGCTGAAATCTTCTGCATCTTTAAGTGACCCATCCTTTTCCATTGCTTTCAAATGTAAAGTACCCACCGTTTTCAGAAGCTCATCTTCCATGAGCTTCATTACGTCTAGCTAACTTCCCTTTAAGTTGCTGATTCTCCAATTCCAGCTTTTGATTACACTGTATTTGATTTTCCAGCTGAACTACTTTCGAATTGAGCTTTTGATTTTGAACCTGAATAGATAATAAAAGGTGATTAATAACACACTATTCTGAAAATAACCAAGATACTTACCTCATTTACAAAACTTTAAAGCAAGTAACACTAACCTGTAACTCTTCTTGTAGCTTCATAGCTTTCCCTTTAAGTTGCTGATTCTCCCATTCCAGCTTTTGATTGCATTGTATTTGATTTTCCAGCTGAACTACTTTCGCGTTAAATTGTTCATTTTGAACCTGAAAAGATAATCCGGATAATGACCAACATACTTTCTTCGTTCACAAAACTTAAAAACAGGTAACATGACCCTTCAGCTCTTCTTGTAGCATAGTAGATTTCCTAATGTTGTTAATGTTATATAACAATACTTTCTGAAAAAACAATAAACGCCTTCAGTGTTAAACAAATTAAAGCCTTCCAAAAGCATTTTCAGCAAACATAAAATTCCTAGAATAAATAGACGGGGTAAATTTGATCATAGAAAACCATATACATCAAAGGTAATGATTGCTACTGACCCATGATGATCGTTTTTCCTCGGTAAGTTTCTTCTGCAGCACATCATTCAAGTTTTTACTCTCCTCCAATTCCTTTTTTTTTCCATCCATGTTCTGTCTTTACACATTCCAGGTCACGACTCGTTAGAGTTCATGACCTTTATCTTCTGTAATTCTGATAAGTATAAAAGTAAACTAACAAAAAATAGCAAAAAAAAAAAAAATTGGAAAAATCAAGACAGAAAAGAAGCTCATAGATGAAAAGATCAAGCCCTGATTCATGAAAAGAAGATACATGGCATATATAAATCCAATGGTACATTTTAGTTTAATCTTCTGCATTGACCAAAGCTGTCTACAATGAAAATATTATCAGTAGGTATTTCCTTTCAACTTCAAGTGACAATACTTTTGAAGTTCTCAATCTATCCTTTCAAGCATCTCTGAAACAACTGATTTACCGCTGGCGCTGTATGCACTAAGTAAATTCAATTTTGAACCGCAGGTATAGTTTGCAAATATAATGAAGAAATATTTAAAATCTGCCAAGTTTTTTTTTATATAAAAAAAACACATCACAAAACAATGTTTTTTTTCAAAATAAACATGATATACCTTGCTTGCATTCCTCATGCTAATTTTCCTTCTTCATCATCTCCATTACCATGTTCAAAGATTCATTGAGTTTTTTCATACAAACATCTTTCTCAATATTCTTATGTTCCACACCAATAATTTTCTGTTTCTGGCCTTCAATTTCCTCCTTAAGGCTAACAAAAGTATTGCTCTGCTTACTCATAGCCTCCTCAAGAATATGGGTCGTCATCTGCATAGTGATATTCAAAGTGTGCAAATGAAAAACTACTTAGTTTTTGGACAAACCAATGGGCCTAAAACTAAGTATTAAATCATCATCAACGTTTTTTACACACTTTAACTTTTACATTCATCTATGATAATTGTTATGCTTACATAATTATTTACTTTCTTCTCTTTTAATGCTTTTTCTCGATTAAAACATTAAAAATTTAGTTTCTTCTGAGTTTTTATCTCGTGGATGCTCAAGTTAGTTAATTTACATTGTTTTTTGTGTATTTTTTTTGTAGAATTAAGAGGCTTGAAAGATGGTTGAAGAACTAGAGTAGCGCTCAGCGCGTTAATAACTGCTCAACACGAGGAGTCAACCTGGAGTCCAGTTGTAGCGCGCATCTGGCGGCTTAGCCCACATCTGACAGCTTAGCGAGCATCTGGTAGCTTAGCACACGATCACTTATGTGACTGGACTTTGCACATGCACTCAGCGCGCACACTATGCTGCGTTTTAAAGGAGAAAAGGAGGGAAACTTGAAGAACTGAAAGGCAGTTGAGACATAAATAGGGCTAGGGCATGAGAGAAGAGAGAAAGACTAAATCACCAATGGTTGGGGAGCTCAACAATCAAACACTTTTAATATAATGATTCTCAGTATCTATTTAATGTTATATATTTTGATATTATTGTCTCTTTTCTGAGTTTATTGTCATGTTTCTGGCCTAATCATCCATGCACATGTAGTGTTATAGGGTTTATGTATTGAGAAATATTTACATCCTAAGAACTTGAAAAGAACATCTAGGTAATCCATATCTAGGGATAAAATGATATATATTTAGCCTGAATTATGCATCTTTACTCTAATGCAAATTATTTGATGTAGCTCTTAAGGGATTAAGAGAAATTAAATAATTTATGTTCTTTCACAATAGAGATCATGATTAGGATAAGTGAATAAATGAAGGTAATAATCGGAATAACGTTAAATAATGAAAATTTTTTAATGTTGCATCATTATGTATATCGTGACACCACCTACTTATGACAATGGGTAAGGAGAAAAAATATTAAAAGTTAAAAAATTAGTTAATAATTACTACTTAGTTTTATATTTCAATTATGATGATTATATATTATAAAAAAAGATATTTGATTAGAGTGAAAAATAGTGTTAAGGAGTTTTTAATATAAAACTACCAGGGGAAAATATCTAGCAAGGTACTACGTATTAAGAATAAAACAATATTATCTATTTTTTAAAGAATAAATTTAAGTAGTAACTTCGTTCCTATCTATAAGATTATTTTTAGTAATTTTTATAAGATTTTTTTTTTATTTTTAGATGTATTAATTATTTTTTTTCTATGTACCTTTAGTTAATTATTTTTTTTCAAACATTAATAAAAAAACAATTAATTGAATAAAAAGATAAAAAAATGAGAATTTTGTAATAATAATATAAATAATTATCAGATATTTAATGTGATTAACTAAATTAATTATTTTTATAAAGAGTGTGAATTAGTTAAATATTTTTTATGCTCTTAGTTGAAACAGACTTATAACTAAGGACCTGGAGAATAACATTTTAAAAAATATTAAAAGTAATCACAATAATTTTTTTATTAAATAATATGTCTTCTTTCTTTCTAAAACAGGTGAAACTTTCAACTTTGAATGGTTCATGCTAGAATTTTTCTTTATTTCCATTTCGTTTTGTCTGAGAATAAAGATTTATATTCATTGTTTTGTTGCTCCTGTTAACACTACACCTCAATGTTTTTGTAGTGTAGAATATTACATTAAACTCCTTCCTCCTTAAACATTGTCAAAAAATAAAATAAAAATAATTGGCATTATTTATCCTCAATTTCCGGCATTCATTCTTCTCCATGACTACATAACATATACACATTATTTGTCAAATGTTCATTTGTTCTTTTCTTGCAGGAAATCTCTTTCAGTTTGGGCTCATATTTGTGATTTGACTTCTTTTCGCAAGCGTTTCACTTCTTTGCAGCGCATTACTGATTCTTTAATTAGGGACAGATCCACATCAGGTGTTCAAGGAAAATTTCGTTGTCTGACTATAGGTCTATTGCATCTGGCTGTCTATGAACAAGCTGATTTTTGAAGATTATCAATTTTCTATAATAAAGGTTATTAGCAAGATTAAGTTTCTTAGACAAGCACACATGTTGCATTTGTTTTAACATCTTGATATAGACCTTCTTGTATTAGGGAGATTTTTTATTTTCTCTAGCTTCGGGATATGCCCCGTTTATTGTTGTATCATTTTGGGTTTAATATAATTTATATTTTTCCCAAAAAAAAGAAGCCTAGGGGCAATCGAATAAGCTAAATCAACTCACACTTATCTTTTTTGTCTCTCTTATCAAACACAATATATCCTGCCCAAAACTTAAGATGATGTTGGAGAAGATATTTCAAATCGTTTTTAATTTTTTTTTATTAATTAAAAATTTATTTGATTGTTCGAAAAATAAACTTTTTTAGTAGTTTCTAATGTTTTTTAAAATACTACTTAAAATAATGTTCTTTAAAACTCTAATTTCTAATTTTTTTTTATTTTTATCCTCAATATATTTATCTAATTTCCTAGTTACTCTTTTTAAATAAATCATGATTTTATAATTTTTTTTTATCATTTTTCATTATTTTAGCTATTTCAATACTAATTTTATCGAATATTTATAATTTAATTATTATTAACTAACTTTTTAAATAGTTTTATGCAACGTAACTTAAACCTAAGCTACTACAACTTAAGCTAGTGGCCTTAACCTTGACAAGATGTAAATAAAATGAAGACACAGTTATACTGTAATCCCTTTTAAACTAAAACCAGAAATAAAGTGAAGTTCAGTTTGATAATCTTGATGCAACACATTGAAAGCCTCAAATTCTGTGCATTCTCTCTGACTATAATATGAACTAATGGAAATACTAGTTCAGGTTGGAATTACTTATAATAACCTATAGTTATTGTCAATTTACATTTCCAATAATTACCAACCCTATTGTAGAACATCCTGACTGTAAAGATAGAGGTATCTTCATAGATGAACATACAGCAAGCAATGAACACATGGAATGTAAACTGATTCGTATAAATAAATCATTTCCACTTAAACTGGATAGAAAAGGCTAAACAAAGGAGAAAATAACCAAACTTGCGAGTTGCAACTTCTACGGTGAAATAAAAAAGAAAGACTAACATAGTATTGAACGAAATAAAGTATACCAAAAACACATCCATGATAAATGTGATCTCCAACACTAATGAAACAGTAACAAGAAATCTGAAGAGAGGAACAACAGTGTTTGTTAGTACTTTAGTCACGCGTCAACCTGCACTCAAAATGGAATAAGCTCACTATCGACCTTGGTGAATTATACATCTTTTCTTGCAGAGGGCCTTCGAACACTAGACACTTCCTCACTATTCTCACCTGATTCATCATCCACCATTTGATGTATTTTCCTTCTTTTTGTTTTTGTTTGATTTAACACGAATTCAATTCCTTCTTCCAATGTAGCTCTCCTATCTTCTTCGTTGTTCCACAATTCTCTTACCATGAACCTCCCACTTGGATTGTATTCATTCATTTCTATCAGAGCTGCCACGACCGCTTTATATGCTCCAACACCCATTTCCTTTTTCAATCTTTTTAGCCTTCCATCTTCGTCATTTATAATTTCCTGAAAAAAACCCAGTTCATACACATTCTCAACTTCTTTTTCATGATATTCATTACCTTGTAAAAAACATACAGCACACAAATGTTAACGGGATGAGACAAATTCTATCAAGAGTGAAAGATACTATTACTATCATTTAAGGAGATCAATGTGTCTAACAAAGTTGCACCTTTGATTTCCCACCAATTGTGACTATTTTGAATGGATACCAATGGGGGTCTCCCAGATCCTTTTGCCATAATGAACATGTCTCCAAAGCTATTTGCTCTGCTTCCTCTTTATTATATCTTCTCCTCCCTGTCAAAGCCTTAACAAAAGGCTCTGTGTCTATTTGTCCCATTTGTTTCACATCAATATTGCCATCAAGACTTGATATCTCCGCAATGCCCTATCATAGAGGAAGACATTATTAGCAGATCTCGAAAACAATATAGAAAAGTAGAAAACTAAAGCAACTTTTAGCCAGAGTCTGATTAGATAAACTTTTCCAGAAATACTTCAAAAAAAATAAAAATGAAACATGTTTCTATAAGTTAAATTCAGCTTATAAGCTAATGGGGAGAAACTCTCTCATATTAGTTATGATTTTTAACTTATGAGTAAACTAATTTAACTTATAAAAAAGTTCATAAAATTTTCTCTTATTTTCTTTTCCTAAAATTACTTTTGAAATTTTTTATCAAAATAGTCTTAGGAAATCCAGAGTGACTACATCATTCAATTAAAATCATATTCAAATCACAAAACACATCAAACATGCAAGCAATATCATCATCAGATGAATGACAAAGGCCCCTAATCATCCAATGACTGCCAAATTAAAAATAAGAATCATAAAACTAAACCTGATTGACATGCTCTCCCAAATTCATTCATATATAGAATCATCACTCTAAAACCAAAGATAAATATCACCATACAAATAACAACAAAATGCCCTATCCCATTAGGAAAACCGAAGATATATGTCATAAAAGAAAATTCTTACCTTAATCAATGTCTTTCGAGCTTTTTGAAGCTCATCATTGATCTCACGCTCTTTAATGATCAGTGACTGGTTGAAATCTTCTGAGTCTCTAAGTGACCGCTCCTTTTCCACTACATTCATATGTAAAGCACCAACCATATTCAGAAATTCATCTTCCATGTGCTTCATCACATCTAATTTCTCTTTAAGTTGTTGATTCTCCAATTCTAGCTCTTGAATGCTTTCTAATTGTTTTTCCAGCTGAATCACTTTGGCATTGAGTCGTTCATTTTCAACCTGGATAGGTATTCAAATGCCATTGAAAATTTCCTATTCTGATACCAACATTGATACTTCATTTACAAAGCTTAAAAACATGTAACACCGACCTTTAGTTCTTTATCCAATGCTGAAACATTATTATCTTTCTTTAGCTTCAGAGCCACCTGAAGGGAGCCAATTTGCATTACATTCTAAAAACACAAACAACTTTAGTGAGAAACAAGGACCTTTTACAAGCATCTTAACTAATCACACACTTAAACAGATAAAATAAATAGACAAATGGGTGTATTTGACTAGGAATGTTAATAGGATGGATTCCATCATCCGAAAAGATATTGCTTGAATGTCATAGTGTATGAAGTTTACTTGATCTTTTTACCATCAACTAATTTGCGTTGGTGACGATTGTGTTGAATACGAGTGTATGAAGTTTAAATGTGAAGATGATGTGGAAAAAATATTTTTCATCTTTTTAAAATTTAGTAGCAAAGGTCTGATTGAGTTGAATGTAAATTTTGGCTGATCTCTCCTTATCCTTCTATGCAAACCGATGAAACCAAGATCTGATGATGAAATTTACTCTGATGCTTGTTAAATCAAATCTGTGTAGATATATTTTTGCTTTATCAAAATAGTACGTTGTTTGTTTACTTTATTTCAAAAAAGCCTATATTATCAGCATTTATTTAATTGTTGTTTATCCATGTTTGTTTTATGGATCAATTGAATAATTATTGTTACTACTAGGCACGTGTTGTTTAAACAGTCTACAAACACAAAAAAAAAAAAAAATGAAACACACTATCAACTTAATATATATATATGTCAGAAAATCTAGAACGGATTTGTAATTTCATTATTTCAGTTGTAGAGACATTTATAGCAAAATCACAATTCTGTTGCTAACCATAACCTAGAAAAAAAATTATCAGAAGGTTGGGTAAGGGATGGTTTGCGGAAAAAAGTGAGAAGGGAAGGGTTGAGGAGGAGGAGTAGGTGGGGAAGGAGAAGGGAAGCAGAAGAAAAAAGGAGAAAGGGGAATGGGGTGCCACTTAGGGGTTGAGGGAAAAGGAGGGGTTAGGAATTTAAAATGGGCTAAAATGGACTTTTTCCCTCTAAGTAGGGGTTAGAAATAATTTTAGTAGGGATCAAGAGTAACATCCTAACGCAAACTCATCCTCAAATTATACCAAAACTAATTTTTGGATTCACCTGATCAGATTATTGGAACAAACACATGCTCAGTCATAAATAACCCTATAATTGGTTAAAGAATACACATGCTTCCGTTGAGTTAACCATACATCCAAAGTTACTTATTGTTACTAACCTTTCGAATCTCTTCAGTGAAATTTTTATGTTGCATATCATTGAGTGCTCTACTTTCTCCTAATTCCTTCATGATCAGCCCATTTTGCTGTGTAAATTTTTTTTGCAGTGCTTTGCTCTCTTCAAGTTCCTTTGTAATCTTCTCGTTCTCTTTCTTAATACATTCAATGTCACGACTCATTTTAGAGTTCAGAACTTTAATCTGTTTTAGTTCTGAAACGTATGAAGTTTAATTTTCACGGTACAAAATACAGGAAACATGCAATACTAAATTACAATGATGTTGTATGCAAGAAACTAAGTCCAGAAAAGAAGCTCAAATATGAAAAGATCAAACCAAAATCATGAAGAAGGGATGAGACACTGACAAAGCACATATATTCCGAGTAAAATTAAATAGACGAGACTTCTGGATTAAATTGCAAATAACAACTGAAGATTATTAATCATAATTTGGATTAAATTTTAGTTTTACATTTACTCGAGGTTTAATTAAGGTAAAGAAATCAGCACAGTTAACAAAATAAAAAAAAATTATAGTGTTCAGTTTATGAGAATAGAACCAAAAACAGTAGTAAAGCAATCCGTTTATGAAATAAAAATAAAGGAAGAAAATTTATATATTTGGACAGTAGGTCAATAATTGTATCATGATTCATTGAGATTCACAATCTATATATCCTTTCAAGTATCTTCTGAGTTTTACATGAACAAATGACATGTTGACAGAAAGAAACAATATCCAAATAAATTCAAATACAGACTGCATGCATAATTTGAAAAAATGGTGAAGAAAAATTTAAAATCTCCAAAGTTTTGTCAAAAGAAATAACACATCACAAAACAACAATTTATTTCTAATGATAGCCTCAATAAATTCCAGAATAAAGATAATATATACCTTTCTGACATTCCTTATCCAGCATAGCTTCCTTCTTAACCATCTTCATAACAATTTTTAAGGATTTGTTGAGTTCGCTCTTGCAGTCAGCTTTCAAAAGATTATTATCCTCCACATCAATAATTTTCTGTTTCTGGTTTTCAACCACCTCCTTTAGGCTCACAAAAGCCATGCTTTGCTTGCTCGTATTCTCCTCACAACTATGGTTCTCCATCTGCAAATCAATACGGATTCAAATCGCCAGAATCAAAATCTACTTAATTAAATATCGACATACTCCCCCACTTTTTACATTCACCTTACACTCTTGTTTCTATCTCCCCTCCTTCTCATTCTAATAGCCTTAATATAAGTCAGTGAGATAAATTATTTTTTAAGAAAATTAATAATTTTTGTTATCATATGGAAATAAAATGAAACGTCCAACAAAATAAAATATAAAAGGAGAAAAACATAATCATTAAAAGATAAAAATTAACAATAAATTAAAAATTAAAGGCAACGGGATCAAATTATAAAAACAAATTTCGAAAAAATAACAATATATAAGTATATACTCCTATGTTTCTTTCAAAATAAGGACCCTCAGCTCAACTTGGATCCGGCATTATATTTATCTCCTTTCCTCTCCCTCTTTCATTTTCTATTCCTCTCTTCCTCCAAGGTATATGACTAAATATATACACTCCATTGGAGATGTGAAATCATTTTTTTAAACTCTTATATTATTTCTATTTTCTACAGCCAACCTTAAAATATTAAAAGAAAAATGCAAGTAATAACAAGGGGGAATACAAAACTTCAACACATGTAGAGAAAACACTAGTATATAAATGAGCCCAAATGCTTATGAAAGTCATGAACCCTTGCATGCAGCATAAAAGGTAAAACTGAAATGGAAAAGTCGAAATTCTTATATTAGAAGTCTCAGAAACAACACCACGCGTCAGTTTTTTATTTTTTATTTTTTATTTTTAAAACCTACGACAAATGCATATCATAAACATAAAAATAAAAAAACGAAAAGGCAAAAGAACGTAAACACGAACAGAATGGAGAAAGAGAAAACCTTGGCTCAAACATCCAAATGCAAATGAAATTGTACAAAGAGAAGTAGTACCTGAGAAGAGTGCAATATGACTAGCTATGTTGAGGTAGAGTAGGTACCTTGCGAAACTATAATTCCATGAGTACTTTTAGACTATGGAAAATTACACAGATTTATAAAAGTAGCTTAATTATCAGATTCATTGTACTAGAGTTATCTCATTGGTTAAATTTAGGTAAGACTCTTCTCATTCCCAAAAAGAAATGATATTTAAAAGTTTCTTTTCCCAGTTAAATGAAAAATTATAATTATTATTTTTAGCTTCTTTCTATTAATCTACATCTACATATATCTCTGCAATGATAAAGAAAATCTACATTTATCAGTGTAGGGAATGGTAATGGTCACACTAGCTACTTTTGACAATAAACTTTTCACTAAAAACTAAATGGAACTCACACGTTCAGTTAAAATATTAGTACTACTCTTTTTTTTGACTTAACAAATATTTGATAACTTAATTAAGAAAAAGTTAAAGGTTGATAAATTAAATTAAAAGTATTTGATAAAAATAGATGTAAAACTAGTTAATAAATATTTGATATAAAACAACACCAAAGAAATATTTAATTTATCAATCTTAACTTAAAATTTAGTAATTATATATACAAAACTCTCTTTTAGGCACGCAAATGGAATGGTTTAGTGGTTTGTGTGATGAAGAGGAAAGAAAGGAACTTGGATTCATGATGAAGAATGCCATTTTTTTTATCATCAAGAAAGGAAATAAGAAACTACATACACAAAAACACAGTTCCAATAACATCAGGTGTGAGACAAGAATCCAGAATAGCTGCATAAATTAAAGGAGGGATGAGGCACCAAGCTTTAGCAAGCTTGTCGGCACACATGTTGCCTTCTCTATCTTATGTTGTTGATGAACATGATCGACGTGAGAGAATCTGATTCCACAATGAAGTCCATGATAAATGGCTAGGAGTTCAGCGTGGATGTTCGTTGTATGATCGCAAGATCCGTAGAAAATGAAGAATGACATTGATAGTGGCCTCATTGGTTAGAAATTAAAATAAGGTAGCAAGACTTTTCTCATTCCCAACGTGAACGAGAAAGTTTAAATCCCAAAGATACTAATATTTAAATATTAAAACTCATTTTTTCGGTTAATTCAAAAAATCATCATTATTTTTTTTTCAATTTCTTTCTTTTCATATATCACTATATCATATAAACTTTGTGTAATTCAAATAATGGCCCCTTTAATGTAAAGTTTTATTGTGAGAAACAAATAATTTAGTAAGATAATATTTGTTTAATTTTTTTGTTATGTAAAATTATATTGGATCAATGAAGTCATATAATATAGATTGAGTTAGTTTTTAATCTAATAGATTGAAGTAGAGTCAGTTTCTATGAGAAAACTCACTTCATTTAATTGGAACTTTGGTGGAAATTTATAAAATAGTTAAATATTAGAAGTAAAAAATTAGTGAAAGGTGGATAAACTAATTAATTGAATTAAAAACATTTAATAAAAAAATCATATTATACAAAGCTTATAATGAAACTTCCTCAATTTTAGATTTGTCTGTAAGGCCATTATAAGTATAAATAATTCATTTTACTTCCAGAAGAGATTGAAGCAAAACAGCAAGCTATGAATAACTAATTTAACCAGTAAAACTGATTCCTTTAAAGAAATCATTAAACGAACCCAACCATGCAAGTTATACGATGAAATACTGTTCATTAACATCTAATGTCGAACTTATGAAACTTAAGCCAAACAATGGACGAAATAAATTACACTGAAAAAACATCCATGATACATGCGCTCTCCAACACTAGTAAAACAGCAAAAATAAATATGAATACTTTAGAAATTTAGTCAAACATCGATCAACCTGCACTCAAAATAAGCTCACTATATAAGTCAAAAATCTATTTAGTTCCTGATTTATCTTTTAAAATCACTTTAATCCTTCGCTTATTTAAAACAAGCCAGTCACTTCTAATGTAGAATCAAAGTGAACATTTTAAAAAGTAAAATAAAAAAAATAAACAAAAAAATAAGATAAATTAAAAATTAACAGGTGATTTTGTCAAATATCTATATTGATTATTCTATTTGCTCCTTTCAACACTACACCTCAATGTTTTTGCAGTGTGGAATATTAAATTAAACTACTTCCTTCTTATACATAATCTAAAAAATAACAGACATTATTTGTCCGCAATCTCCTGGAGACCTGGACTCATACTTCTAAGGAAAGGCTAACAGACGTGAAACAAATTAAACCGAACCTTGCAAGTTATGTGGTAAAATAATAATAATAAAAAAAAAAGACTAGCATATTGAACGAAATAAAGTACACTAAAAACACATCTATGATAAATGTGTTCTTCAACACTAATGAAACAGTAACAAGAAATCTGAAGAGAGGAACTACAGTTTTTTGTCAGTCCATAAAAGAAATTTAGTCACGCGTCAACCTGCACTCAAAATAGAAGAAGCTATCAATCTTGGTGAGAAGAGTACAAAGTACTGAAGCACAAGCACAGTTACAGTTTAGGGAAGTAGCAGAATTTATAAACGATGGAAAATGGCATGATAAGAGTTGCAGATTTAGGAATGGTTTGATTGTGTTCAAATTACATTATTAGTATTACATTTTTATTATACTACTTTAACTTAAATGTTTATTCTCAATTTTCTTTTACTCCTTTCATTTTCACACTACAAAACTCATCCTTAAGTGGGGTTGGAAACCGGAACAGACTTTACATATTCACATTTCACATAATTATGCAGATCGTCAAACCACCTACTTTGGCTACTTATTTATGATAGTAGAGAAAAAATAATTAGAAGTTTAAAAATTAGTAGTTAACAATTAGTAAAAGTTTTAAGTTAATAAACTAATTAATTAATTAAAATTTTTGATAAAATTAGATATAGACTCTGGTATTGTATACTAGACTTAAAATCCGTGAATGCATAGGTTTGTTTAAAATATATTTTTATATTTATGTATAATATTAATTTTGAAATAACTATATAAATAAACTTATTAATTTTTTAAAATATTTAAGAGTACATGAAATATAATTACAATATGAAAAATAAGATTAATTATCTTTTTAACTGAACGGTTTAAGAAAATATTAAGCTTATTTAAATTTATTATGATTTATTTATTTTTAATTAATAATAATGATATAATATTTATACTTAAAAAGAATGCATTAAAAAAACAAAAAATAGAAATTATCCGACCAACACATGATGACAGCTGAACAATTATGTATATATGGAATTGCATGACTGTGGTCTTATTTTAAAAAATGTCATCATTAATTTCTTTTTAAGCATACAATTAGTTTATGGACAAGTACATTCTCAAAATGCCACAAAACCTAGAATCACACTTGTCACATTAACCCAATTGTCTTGTTTTTTCACGAAACAACAGAGGAGGGAAGGGAGAAGGCACATCAATCAACTCCCATTTTATTTTGCACCGATTTAAAAATAATAAACGGTGAGGATTGACATTAAGGAGCCCTCGCATATATACAACCACACTAAATTATATTTCCTAAGCATTTTTTTTTCATTTCTATGCTTCATAACTAGAGGATATTTTGTTATAAATTTAGACAATTATAGAAATACACGCGTCTTTCTACAGGCAAAAGATTTTTTTAATTAAAAATTTAACAAAATCTTCCGTCTATTAAACCATAGTTTGATGAAGTGCAAGATCACCAAAATACTAGCTAAGTGAAGCAACATAAATTGCGAAATCGCCAAAGTTATTTCCAACAATGGACCATTGTTTAACGTGCAAAGTTTACCAAATTTAGCGGGTTATGGCTAATGATTGGCTTGATAATTTATCTGTCAAACAAACTAACAATTTCACTCATGTGTCCCTAATTCATTCATGTGTCCCTAATTCATGTTCTTTCTCTTCTAATTATCGCATACTTGTTTAAAGCAAGTCATCTAACATCCCAATTCACTCAAATCATGCAATTGATCAATTTCAAAATCATTCACAAACACAGAAATTTCCAAAACAAAACAAACCACTGCACTATATGTAAACTGTTCAAAAAGCTGTAAAATTTGCTGAAAAAGTAACATACTAAACTAAATCTTAATCATAAAAATCAAGATAAAAATCATCCTCATCCTCGAAGACCTCCACTAGAGGTGTGGCAGCAGGAGAAATCTGTGGAGTAGCCTCTGGTGTGACCTCCGACTCTGGATACGCTTCTGGCTGCGGCTCTTGGGCTGTAGGAGCCTCACCTCCCCCCAAAGGAAAAAACTGGACTCCTGGCCAGGCCACCTGGGCCATGAATGCCTCCATGCTCATAATCGGTCGATGCTGAGCCAAGTCATGGATATTCTGCATCAGCAGGCATAAGCCATGGTAGAGGCTCTGCAGCATCAGCACTAGAACGTCTGAGCTCTGCATGGAGGTGCCAGAGGGTGCTGGGACTGATGCTGGTGGTGCATTGAGTTGTTCATTCTTCTCCTAGATAGATAGATGGTCGAATAGCAAAATTAATATGATATTTTGATACTGACAAGTATACTTTAATGTAGTCTTACAAAGCTTAAAAACTGCAGGTAGCACGGACCTTTAGCACTTCAGCCAGCTTCAATACATTCTCATACTCATCTTGTTGCTTCAGAGCAGCAAACTGAAGAGAGCTTATTTCCATTACATTCTGAAAACACAATGAATGTCTGCAAAGTTAAATTAAAAGCCTTCTGCAATCATCTTAAGCACATTTACACTGACACAAAAATATAGACAAGCGGTAAATTTAATCAAATAAAACAAAGACCATTTAGTTTAATCTTTCAGTAATTGCTATAGCATCCCACTTCCTGAAGAATCGCATAATTGCAGATTGGCCCTAACGTAACTGATAGATAAAACTACATGGCCTTTGTTTTATATAGTTTATGTATGAATGAAGTTACGACCATGATGATGGTTTAGATTATAATTATAAAGACATTCATGTCATAGAGCTTTCTGTGCTTGAAAAGCATCATAATTCTCACAAAGTGTTTTTCTTAATACTTAACGTCACTGAGCTATCTCATTAAATATTCTAGTGTTTCCAACTAACAAAAGAAGATGTTTCAAATTACAATTCAAATGAGTGTAAGTATGAGGGGTGATGAACCCAGTTCTAATGTACCAAAATAAATTATGAGTGTTTACCATAGAGCATGATTGTCCTGATCTTATGAAACTGTTCATGTATATATACACAATGTAGTTGGCTGGTTGTGTATAACAAGAAGGACTGCATGAACTTTTATTAAGTTTATGTACATGTAATTAGTGTCAAAATTAATTCAAAGGGTGACCCACCATGTTATTCACACATCAAGCCCAAGAAATGTTGGGTATGAGAAGATGTATTGGAAAAAACCCAAGTCATACACATCGACTAAAGATAACGTCAAGTTAGAGTATATAGTGAGGGACAACCCTCTTCGAGTTAACTTTTGGGGTTGAATTATGCCTAAACTCACATTCTAAAAATCTAAGAGATACTTAAAAAAAACAGTATGTCATCCTTAACAATGCCAAAATAATTTTTATTTCAAATAAACTACACTTTCAACATAAATCTTGGGCAATAGCATGTACCAATTTATTTCTCAAATGAGAATTAGGAAAGTTAAGCATGTAATATACACTCTTGATGCATGATACAATAGCTACTGACCTTTTGAATCACCTCAGTAAAGTTCTTCTGCTGCAGATCACTTATGGCCTTATTCTCCTTCAGTTCCATGCTGATCTGCTCATGCTCTTTTTTCATACATTCCATTTCATGACTTATAATAGAGTTCATGACCTTCAACTGTTGTACTTCTGAAAAGTATAACTTCATCAGAATGAAATGAAATATAGCAAATATATAAAGTAAATTCCGATGAAATTACAGAAGAAAAAATCATAGCACAGAAGTAGGCCTATATCAACAAATGCAGAAGAAACAAGTATTTGTGTCAAATAAAAGAAACAAGGCCTACAATCCTGAATAGAAGAAACACAACATATATAGTCTTACTTTTACATCCAGTGGCAGATATGCAAATATCACTATACTGGATATCAAAAGCAACACTTCTACTTATCAAACGGTTGTAAGTAGAAAAAAAATTTGTTTCTCTTTTTAATGTGTTTCTTCCAATTTGTTTGTATACACACCAATACTATAATTAATTTACTGTACTCCCAAGAAAAAAGGGAGAAAGGAGGAATAAATATTTAGTGATTTCCTTTATCTCGGTATATACTGATATAGTTTACCTTTGTGACATTCCTCATGCTTGGTATCTCCCTCGCTCGTCAGCTTCTTGATTATGTTCAACGATTCTTTATACTTGTTTTCCATTTCTGGCACACTTCTTTGCATGGACTCAATGTTCTCAACTAGCTCGGGAATGAGTTTGCTCATAATAGTAGCCTTCTCACTATGCATATGCTCCATATCTAAAGAATTTTGAATGTGGTTTTGAATGTCTTTCTCAACTCTCACAATAGCTTCGTTCTGTTTACTCAGAGCCTCCTCCACATAACTATGGTTCGTCATTTTGCTACAAATTCAATGTGCCTGCATTAAAGACTATTTAATTGTTTCTATGCCAAACCAAACAATCTTAAAATTTAAAACGAATCAAGCATCAAATGATTTCCAGAAACAGCTAGCCTCAGTATCACAATTTAGAAGAGAGAGGAAAAACACCCATATATTCATGAAAATCATGAATAAGTTGATTTAATACAAGAGGCAAAATTATGAAATGGGAAGGTCTAAAACTCTATAATGTGAAATCCTAGAACATGGTTTCCTAAAACTAAAACAGTGTATGCCTCGTAAAATAAACTTGAAGCGTTAAGAAAAAGAAAAAGCAAGAACTAAAAAAGGATAACAATGTAAGCATGTAATGGGGAAAACATTTGCCAAAACATCCAGTGCAAATGAAAATATGCTAGAATGAAAAATTTGAGATAAAATGAAAACATGCCATACCCGATAAAAAAAGACAAATGGTTAAGGCAATATTACAAAATTAGCACATTTTATGGTCAATGGTGATGAACCAGTTTTAATTTGTGCAGATATCGACTAACGGGTTTAAACTTCAAACTGAAACGTTTCGTATTAATGAAAAGTAAGAGTAGTTAATTGAGCTGGATTACCAAGTCACCGCATAGAAATCCGAGAAGAAATTTTTTTATTGAAATACACAAAATGGTGTTATTTATTTTTTTTTTTATAATTTACTATGATATTCATAATAAATATTTTCTTTTTTTACTTCTTTAACCAATGAACTAAAGACTAGTTAAAAAGACCTTTAGTTTTATTTGACTTTGGAAAACCGAATGTTATAATAAAAAAAATCTTGCCTCAACCAATTTCTTTCGAGCTGCTCGTCCTTAATCTCACGCTCTTTAATGATTAGTGATTGGTTGAAATCTTCTGAGTCTACAAGTGACCGTTCCTTTTCCATTACATTCATATGTAAAGTGCCTACCATATTCAGAAATTCATCTTCCATGTGCTTCATCACATCTAATTTCTCTTTAAGTTGCTGATTCTCAAATTCCAGCTTTGGAATGCTTTCTAGTTGTTTTTCCAGCTGAATCACTTTTTCATTAATTGAACTTTTCATTTTGAACCTGGATAGATAATCAAATGACACTAATAATATACTATTCTCATACCAACATGGATACTTACTTCATTTACACGTTCTGTTTCTGGCTTTCAATCACCTCCTTTAGGCTCACAAAAGCTATGCTTCGCCTGCTCATAGACTCCTCACTACTATGGTTCTCCATCTTCAAAATAATACAGATTCAAAGCACCTGGATGAAAATCTACTTATTTTTTGGACATACCAAAGGTAAAGCAATTAGCACAATAGACATTTGAAAATGAAAGAAATTTTTAATGTTCACTTTATGAGTATAGAACCAAAGTATTAAATTATCAACAAGATTTTTTATCCCACTTTTTACATTCACCTCCCACTCGTTTCGATCTCTATACCAATCGTCAACACATGTAATAAATGTATCAACAATTCAACATGAGAGGCATGGAATGGGGATAACCTTTTCCTAGACATCCAATGCAAATGAAAAATATGATTAGATGAATCAGAGATGGAATGGAAACATGCCGCACCTGAGAAAAGCACAAGTGATTAAGATACTTTTAGAAATTAGAAAAGTAGCAAATTTTATAGTAGACAGTGAAGTTGTGAAAATTGAGGGTGTATGGATTCAATTAAATATCAAAACTGAACAAATCTAATAATAATAAAAAAAAAAGAATGTTAGCTTCACTTTCTCTAACACTCTCCCTCAAAGACTCTCTCTCTATAGTTATAATTTATTGAAAATTATCAATTTTGATAGGATTTGTAGCTAGTGTTGAGTCTAGCTTTCTCCCATGGGACCATCCTTTCATTAAATTTAACATAATTATTTGACTTGTCATGCAATTAAACAATCTTAAATGCTTCCCTGTTCAAAAATGATTTCAACAAGTATTTATAATGTCAAAGATTAAATATTTATATGTCCCCAAATGATCTTTTCACATTAATTTAGCTAATAAAGATGATAGCCATTTTGATACACAGTGACTTTATAATCATGTACCTGTAATATGCCATTAACCTCAATTTTTTTGAAAGGATGCCAAGTTTGATCCTTCAGATTATCTTCCCATGATGAACATAACTTAGCAGATATCTCCTGCCATTGTTCACCTGGATACTCATGCAAACACAAATCTCGAAAAGGTTTTGAATCTAATTCTCCCATTCTTTTAATTCCTAGTTGAGATCAGCCTTTGAACATATCTTGCAAACTCTAGAAGGTAAATTAATGAAAACTCACGCTATTTTACACACCTTGCATGTGTTATCATATTATAGACATAGTTTTTACTGAAAGAATATTAATTGAGTCAGATCAATTACAGAGTGATTGCAGCGTGGCAGAATAAGAAGAGACGAAATCTTACATTTATACATTCTTTACGAGCATCATGTAGTTCTTGTCTATACTGTTGCTCTTTAACTACTAGGAAACTGTAAAGGTTTTCCACAAGCTCTAAGTATTCCATTTTGTCCTTTAATTGACTTCTAAAAGTAGAAATTTGATTGTTCAAATCGCCACCACTTCCTACATAATTCTGATTTCCTAACTCTCTTTTTAGCTGTATATTATTAGATTATTTATTCTAAATAAATTGTCCTCACTGGCTCCGGGTCCTAGATCCGTCACTGCACACATGAAATGTAAATGCATAAAGGGCAAATGATAATTTTATAATAAAACACTATGCTCTAATAGCTGCTTCTACATTATTACATTACCATTTTGTTTTTTGATATATCAATTACATGCCTTTGAACATAATAAGATAAGTTTTGGTAAATTAAACCAGAAAAACAAATAACATATTGGAGAGTGAAATTTAAAAATGCTTAAAAGACCTAATGAAAATGCTCTACTTTCTTTTGCGCTTGTGACTATTCAATTGCCTAATAATATGTTGAACAATTTCTTTCAAAGTGGCTTTTCTTCCCTCCTTCCAGTTCCAAATTTCAGCAATTGCATATCTTCCACTTGAATTGTATTCTTCTATTTCCATTAATGCATTTGTTACAGCCTGGTACACAGCTTCACCGCATTCACTTCTCAGCCCTTTCAATTTTTCATCATTTTCATCTAATGTTTCCTGAAATTATGAGAATCTCAAAACAATTTACTCGACCTTATTTATGTAAAATATGAACTATCTCAGTAACAAATATTTATTCATAGTAGATTGAATGAATGTGTCCTCCATCAATCATGACAGTTTTCTTTGTTATATATCAATATCAATACTTTTTTACAACACTTGGGCCACAAATTAAGACATTGAAATTCTATGGTTGTTTTAGAACTGCTACTCAGTTTACATCCTGAGAACAATCAATTTATTCTTTAAGCTGTACAACCAGACAACTATCATTTGTTGCTATTGTTGAGTCTAACTTTCCCCAACGGGACCATCCTTTCATAGTTTCATTAGATTTAACATAATTATCTGACTTGTCATTGCAGTTAAGCAATGTTAAATGCTTTTAACAAGTATTCATAATGTCAGATACTCAGATTCAATATTTATATGCTCCCCATATGATCTTTTCACATTAATTTAGGTAACAAAAATTATAGTCATTTCGATGCATGGTGAAAATATATAATCATGTACCTGTAATATGCCATTGACCTCAATTTTGTTGAAAGGGTGCCAAGTTGGATCCTTCAGATTTTCCTCCCATGCTGAACATAACTTAGCAGATTTCTCCTGCCATTGTTCATCTGAGTACTTTTGCAAGCACAAATGTTGAAAAGGTTTTGGATCTAATTCTCCCATTCTCTTAATTCCAAGTTGAGATCGACCTCTGAACATACCTCGCAAACTCTACAAAGAAAATCAAAGAGGTCATGCTATTTTACCCACCATGAAAGAGTATTCGTTGTGCCAGAATAAGGACGGATGAAATCTTACCTTTATAGATTCTTCACGAGCATCATGTAGTTCTTGTCTATACTGGTTCTCTTTAACTACTAAAGAACTATAAAGGGTTTCTACATGGTCCAAATATTCCATTTTGTCCTTTAATTTATTTCTGAAAGTAGAAATTTGAGTGTTCAAATCCCCACCACTTCTTACATGACTCTGATCTCCTAACTCTGTTTTCAACTTTGACAATAAAAATTGGAAAATCAGGAAGGAAATTATTCAACAAGGATAATGAATTAAATAGAAGTTATGAAGCAGACAAATATATTAAGCATCAGAATCAAAATATAAACAATTAGTTAATTAAATGAAAAGAAAACTCAAATAGTTTTTTTTTCATATCCCGATATTCATGTTGCATTATATCCTAGTCCTATGTCGTATCCATGCTTTCTAATTATTCTAGACAATGCTTTCTATTTATATTAGGAAAATTAGCAGAGATTTCATGCTCTTTCACCCTCTTGAATAGAGAATGCAGCCGCAATACAAGTATTTTGATTTGAAGATACTGATGTAGCAGAAGTTAGCTTCTTGGGTATAATCTCAGATTGTTTTACTTACAATTGGCATTCAGTGTGCCAAAAGTAATTGAAATAAACATTTGTTGTTAAAAGCTGGATTGGAAATACAAAATACCTATAATCCAAATTTTAACCAAGTTAATACAATTAAACCTGCAAGAAATAGATTTGGGGTCTGATTATAGAAAACCACGCAATTTCCTGTGGTTTATTCAGACACCTGAATGGTCTAATGACTCTTACTGTTACTTACCTTTTCAATCTCCTCAATGAAGTTCTGTTGTAGATCATGTAGAGCTTTACTCTCCTCCAGTTCCTTGATAATCTGCCCATCGTCTTTCTTTAGACATTCCATGTCATGATTCATATTAGCGTTTGTGACCTTCGTCAATTGTAAATCTAGAAAACATAAACATAAGAGTTGAAAAGAAGAAAGCATAGGAAACAAACACAAATTTCTACAATATTGTATAAGCAACTCATGGAATAATGCAGGAGCGTCACATGAAAGAAGTTTAGAGATGAAAGATTAGGTCTTGAATCCAAAGACGAGGCACAACATATAAGTGCATCCTGGGACTGATCCAAGTAGTCCCAAGTCTTGTGAACAAAATTGCTTTTACAGAAACAAATGACTTCACGAAAATGCTGTTTCAAACCAAAATCAAAGTATGGAATTCATGTAGAATTTGATGACAGAATATAGAACTTAGAAAATTTTAAATTCTAGCAAGTTTTCCAAAAGAAAAGATCCACCACATACAGATATCGCTTTCCCTTTCAAACAGCATATTTTAATGTTTTGTGATTCCCTCAATCTCAGATTATGAAATACCTTGATGACATCTTTCTTGCAATTTATCTCTCTCATTCATCAACTTCTGAACCATGTTCAATGATTCACTATGCTTGCATTCCATTTGAAGCAGACTTCTTTCTTTGCAATTAATATTCTCCACAAGCCCTACAATAAGTCTGCGCACAGATGTAAGTGTCTCACTATGTTTGTGCTCCATCTCCATTAACTTATGATTCTTGAACTCAATCTCCCTCTGAAGGCTCTCAATAACCATTCTCTGCTTGCTGAGAGCCTCCTTACACTTGTAACTGTGTTTGCACATTTCAACACAAATTCAAAGAGCCTGCACAAAATAAAGCCAAGTCATCATTATTATGCTTTTATTTGACAAACCAAAACACCCCAAATTCAATGTCAAACAAAAATATATGAAACAGTGAAGACGATTTAGTATCACAACATTTGCGGAATTGTCTTGGCATTGCAACTCACAAACAGGAACTCAAAATACTCATGAAAGTTTTGAACTTTGACAAAGACACAGAAAAGAATTGAGATGGGGAGGGCTGTGACAGAAATGAAAGTTTTCAATCCAACAGTTTTCACAAAGCCCACACTTTGATGCTTACAAGTGGCGGAAGCATATATTTTTCATTTTGTGTGCACCAAATGCAGCTCTGAAACATGAAGAATACTACTGTCTACTACTACTACAATTACAGTTACAGTTGTAACTAACAGAATAGAAAAGAATGAAAAAATGATCAAAACAGAAACATGGAATATAGACATGATTTAAATAATAAATAAAAAGGCATGGATTGCAATACCTGAGATGATGGCTCAAGATTGTTTAGAATGAACAGTGGAAAATGAAAATTTTGAGAGCAATAATGAGTGAAGCAATGCTCAAAACTAACTAAAATTTGAATGACTTAAATATATTTTCGGTGATCTAGGTAAGTTAAAATCTTACATGAACCAAAATCGAAAAAACACAAGCTTATAAATAAACAAAATATTTTATAGGAATCAAACATGAAAAATCGTTAACTTAGATGCCCCAAAATCATATTTAAACTAGTCGGAATGAGCTCTCAACGTGTATGGTAAGCTACTTTGACCGCTAGTTTGACCAACGTTATAGCAGTCATGGATTCGGTGTGAGTGTGATACAAGTTGAGTTTCTCATGCTGTACTGTGCACACGCTTAAATGATTATTTTGTTTAACAATTTTTGTAATATGGATATTTATAAAAAAAAATATAAATAGTTAACGAAATACATGTATAACCTTAATCTAATGATATGTTTTATGTCCACACAGAATTGTTATCAAAATATTTTTTTTTTGGGAATAATATTGCTTGTAAAAGATGAATGAAAAGAGTTATACCAACGAGCGATGAAAAACACTATCAAAATGAAAAAGAAAAACAGAAAAGATAATTCATATGCTTATAAAAAAAAACACATGTAAATGAGTAAGAAAAAGTTGTTTAAATGAATAGGAAAAATTATAAAAATGCGTAACAAATTATGCAAAATTATAAAAATGATTGTTACTAACACTTCTCTTTTCTGAAATAAAATCTGATAACACTAATTGATTTAACTTATGTGTACTTGATACAACACAATGACATTAAAAAAACTTATGTGTAAATAATACTACAACACAATGACAGAATTTTGTATCTAACAATTGTCTTAGTTTGAAAACAAATTTATATAAAGGGACTAGTCCTCTCTAAAGGAGTGAACCTTAGTCTAAAATTCTAAATTCTCGGTGAGAAAGACAACCACATTACATCTGACCACGCCGTAAAAAAATTATCCAGAATTATCACGATGTGTAAATATTAACAAAAAAATGGCAACATATTAAAGTACATGTTTTAGCCAAGCCATCCAAAAAAAGTACATATTTTAGAACATGAATTTTGATAACTATGTTTGGAATTGAGAAGCAAGAAATCACATTTAAGACATAGAAGTTATAACTATTGAATTTTTAAAATCACATTCAAAACACAGCCAAGATGTGAAACCCAGGTAAAGCAGGTCTTGACCCGTCCATCTGTTGATGCAATCAGAAATATTGAACCTATCATCTTCAATGGATTGGACTATCAATGAAACACCCCCAAAAGAAATAGGATTGGAGCATCATAGGGAAGACACTAGAAATGTTGATGGCTGCTGCTCTTTGCCTCACATTTGTGGAGCTCCATCTTTGCTGACCAATTCTCCAGCTCTTTGTTTTTGGCCTTCAAGCTCTCGTTTTCGGCCTTCAGTTCTAAGACCAACTCTGCCATCTTCTGCCTCTCCTGTTGAAGCAAATACACCCTTTGACCCAAGATGAACCAGAAAGAAGCAATCCTTATCTACTCTGCTTCCTACTCAAGCATTGCCTGCCTTTTCCAGCTCATCTATTATGCTCATCCCCTCCAACTTTAAATCTTTCTCTGGATTATCAAATACGCGAAAGAGATATAAGGTTGGTTGGATGGTTAAGAAAGAGGAAAAGGTCGTGTGTTCGATCCTTTCTGCTAACAAACTAATAGTTAACATTTGCCAATAAAAACAAACTTCCTCCAGCAGGGACTCACTCTCCCAGACAGAGGGATGCAACAATAAGCTTTTCAATTCCTTCCTCTTCTCCTTTGATGGCCAACCCTTGATAACATTTCTTTCAGCTTTTGTTTGCTTCACAGCAGCAGCCATAAGATAGTTATTTTTCATTTTATCCTGCAAAAACAATAACTGCCAACACTGTTAAATAAAGCCAGGCTTTCCACGACTCTACAAAAAATGCATGGCACTCGGCTTATAACTGTTCATTGGATAGTTTTAATTATTATTCAATAATGACTGTTGATATACTTTCCATTCTGTTTGTTTCAGTGTCTCCTGTGACAGCAACAGGCTCACTACCTAGGTTAACATCACAGACACAGATTATTAACAAACATTAATTTTCTCTTGGTTTCGTTTCTACCCATTTTTCTTCCCATCTCACTCTACCTTTCCTAACACTCCATTTATTAAATTTCTTCCTTCATCACTTTAAGTACTACCTTGTCATATTCAAGTTCAAGTTCTCGTTTCCTTGTCAGTTGATATTCTTTTTCAATGAATTTAGCATTGAGTTGTTTAACTTGCTCCTGGATAAATAGATGGTCAAATAACATAAATAATAAGCTATTCTGATGGTGACAAAAATTCTTTAACGTCAATTTACAAATCTTAGAAAAAGGTAACACGGACCTTTAAATCATCACCCAGTTTCAATGCATTTTCATAATCATTTTGTTGTTTCACAGCAGCAATGTGGAGAGAGGTAATTTCCATTACATGCTGAAAAACAATGAATGTCTGCAATGTTAAAAAAAAAAAAAAGGCTTTTGCAACCGTCTTCATGCTGACACAGCAAATACACAAGGGGTAAATTTCATCATAGAAAACCATACAAGCTTTCTTTCAACAAGTTAACCATCCACCCAAACATAAAAATTGTTATAGCATACCACTCCCCAAATAACTAGGTAATTGATTTTGGCCCCAAGGTTGTAACTACAAGGCTAAAATATACTTTTGGAGTATTAGTTATTTATACTTTAAAAGATTCATTTTGGTCCTTTAACTTTTAAAGAACCATGTGAAAATATTTTTCATTCCAGATAAACTAGAATTCAGCATAAATCTTGTACAATACCACGTTACAAGTTTATTTCTCAAATAAGAACTAAGAGATAAGTATGTAATCCTTTCCATGCAGAGGCATGTTACAATTCTTACTGACCTTTTTTGAATCACCTCGGTAAACTTCTTTTGCTGCAGATCGATCAGGGACTTATTCCCCTTCAATTCCTTGCTGATTTGTTCATGCTATTTCTCTAAATGTTCCATGTCATGACTTAGATTAGAGTTCATAACCTTCAACTGTTGTAATTCTGAAGAGCATTAAGTGTAACTTGATCAAAAAGAAATATGTAGAGTAAACTCCAATGATATTCTAGAAAGAAATAAAATCACATATACAAGCCTATATACATCAACAAATGCAGGAGAAACAAGTCTTAGTGTCACTAGATATGCAGGACCAGGCCTAGAATCCTAAAGAGGAGAAGAAACACAACATATAGTCATATATTTTTACTTTTACAATCAAATGCAAATGTAAATACTACTACTTATCAATCGTTTGAAAATACAAAGAAATTTTGTTTTCCTTCTAATGCATTTCTCGCAGCGTCTTTGAGTTGGCGTTTTAAACACATGTATCACATGATTTTCATGTCAAATATTATGTTGATGCAGAAGCTAAAAATTGTGGCTTCCGAAAATTCACATCAATTTCGGTTCAGAATCGTTTAGAAACACACACAGTGATTTCGTCTATCTCAAAATATAATATTATACTTTTGTGACATTACTGGTGCAACGTATCTCCCTGGTCCATCAAGTTCTAGATCATGTTCAACGATTCATTATACTTTTTTTTCCATTTCCAACAGATTTCTTTGCCTGGAATCAATGTTCTGTGCTAGTCCAACCATGAGTTCACCCATAATAAGAGCTTTCTCCGCGTGCTTATGCTCCATATCCATAAATTTCTGATTCTGGTTCTGAATTTCCCTCTCAAGGCTCACAATAGCCTCGCTCTGTTTACTAGGACCTTCCTCTTCATGATCACAGTCTACCATTTTGCTACAGAAGGTCCCTGTGACTATTTTGATTATTTCTATTCCAAACCAAAGAACCTTGAAATGAATCAAATGTCAAACACTCAAACTGTTACAGTCTCGTGTCACAACTTAGAGAGAAAAAAAAACCTCAAATATTCATGAAAAAGACAAAAGACAAGAGTGGATTGGTTTAGAAAAGAGAGAGAACCTGTACTGTACTTTACTCTTTAGGGTGCACAGCGTAGCACTGTCTGTGTTGTAGATAAACTGAAAACAAAATGTAGAGACAAACTTGAACTCCAAGAGCTCTTTTAGCTTCCAAGTTCCACCATGCTACGGGATCATTTTTTTATTTTAAAATAACCAAATTCGGTATGAAAGTGTGTTCCAATGACAAATTGATTCCCCGTATTTTTTTGTTACCTGAAAATATCTAAAACTTCTTATTTGCACTCAATTAATTATTCTCCCACCAAGCCTACCAATTTTTGAACAAAATGATAGTTTCATGTTAAAATCAGAAATTGGACCTGGTTAAATAATATGTGTCGACTCACTTGTGTCAAAATTTTTGGTGTTGAATTATCATTTGGTTGGTAGAAAATACATAAACATGTAAAAGTAGATATAATAAATGAAGATAGGTGAAAAATAAAATGAAAAGAAAAATATTTCGTTTGAAAAAAAAAAGATAAAGAAAAAATAAATAAGTGAATAGAAATACGTAAAAAGATAAAATAGTAATAAAGAATTAAAGATATACGAGATTCATTTTTTTTCTTCTGCTAAATATACTCACTTTTTTCCTACTTATTTTTTTTTGTCTTAATAAAATACAGGATGATGGGAAAATTGAAGGGGATGTGAATCATCGCATTCAAGCAGAATGGATGAAATGGAGAAAAGCATCGGAGATGTTATGTGATGCAAAGGTACCGATCAAGCTAAAGGGAAAGTTTTATCGTGCGGTAAGACCGGCGATTTTGTACGGAACAGAATGTTGGGCAGTCAAGAGCCAACATGAGAATAAAGTAGGTGTAGCGGAGATGAGGATGTTGCGGTGGATGTGTGGTAAGACTCGACAGGATAAAATTAGAAACGAAGCTATTAGAGAGAGGGTTGGAGTAGCGCCTATTGTAGAGAAGATGGTGGAAAATAGACTTAGGTGGTTTAGGCATGTAGAGAGAAGACCGGTAGACTCTGTAGTGAGGAGAGTAGACCAGATGGAGAGAAGACAAACAATTAGAGGCAGAGGAAAACCCAAAAAGACTATAAGAGAGGTTATCAAAAAGGATCTCGAACTTAATGATTTGGATAGAAGTATAGTACTTAATAGAACATTATGGCGGAAATTGATCCATGTAGCCGACCTCACCTAGTGGGATAAGGCGTTGTTGATGTTGTTGTCGTCGTCTTAATAAAATATAATGCAATTAAAAGCCGTCACTATTCATAAAATTAAGTTGTTGGAACCTGTAACTTAACGCCATCAATTCCAATTGGACAGGAAGGGTTGCAACGAAGCATTTTTAAAAATTAAGGAACTCTATTGAATTTTAAAAAAATTAAGAGACATAATTAAACATTTTTAAATAATTAAGGAACCAAATAAATAATT
This sequence comes from Glycine max, assembly GCF_000004515.6. Lineage (NCBI taxonomy): Eukaryota > Viridiplantae > Streptophyta > Magnoliopsida > Fabales > Fabaceae > Glycine > Glycine max. The sequence goes on from NC_038254.2 coordinate 3,073,096, forward strand.
AAGTCTATTTCTTCCTTCTCCACCCTATCCCCCCAAATCAAACTAGTGTTCTTTTGTTTTTTGGTTTCTTTTTCTTCTTTTTGTTTTGTAATGGTAATACCCTTTTGTATTTTATTCATCATTTTCTGTATTTCCTTTACCCTGTTTTTATAATATATATTTTTCTTCTTAAGTGGCTTAATTTGATTTAAAAACTAGTAAAAGAAGGTTTAGAAATGGAAAGCGAGACAAACTAGTGTTTACTCAAAATTATTTTTTTTTCATTAAATAAAAATATCTTAATCTCATCTTGATTTAATGTTTCACATTAACACTTTATGTTTATTAGAGGAGATGAGATGAAATAATGTAAATGAAGTTAAGGGTGCGCTGTCAGACCCCTGAATTGATGCATTGTCTTGAAGTAGAGGAGAAAATAAAGTTAAGAAAAATGTTAGCTTTGTTTCCTGCTTCGAGCATGTTTAGAAAACATTATTTCTCAAGATTTCAGTTGTTTTTGTTGTAAAAAAGCTGTATGTAAAATAGACTGATTTAACTTGTGTGAAAATAATACAACAGACAGGTTTTTATATCTAACAATCGTCTTAATTGGATCAAGGTCGAGAGACTGTAAAATATAATTTGCACCAAAATGACAATTACTCAAAGAAACATGTTAAAATTAAAAGCCAAATGATATAGTCATACAAGTTTAACTTCAATGTCTTCTGCCACACAAGATTACAAAGGCTTGTCATTATGAATGCAGTTTGCTTCTGGGCACATGCCCACAGGAGCTAAGTGCCAAGTAATGAAATAGCTTGACATTATCGAAAAATAACTTAACCTAAACAAAACCGCTAGGTTTGCTGCTCTCCCAATATGGACGCATGCACCAGGCTGCCATGCATAATTCTCTCCCCGAAACCAACATCAACCTTTCAGAAATACAATCCTTAGTTACATGGGCAATAATTGAAACGATAACACTAATCATATAAATAGGTGGGGGTTGTGAATAATGAAAATTAACCACTAATTTCTTGTTATCTATAATTAAGTAAGCCACATACCAATAGCTTTTAAAATCTTTTTCTTTCTATGATCTAGCTATAGCTATAAAGTTTAAAAGACAAATGCAGTAACCTAATATACTTATAAACAAACCTTCACGTCATTCCCCTCTTGCGTTTAAGAACTTTCCATTGATTTGACAGAAATTGTACTCCTTCTTTCAGAGTTGCTCTCCTTCCTTGTTTATAGTTCCATAATACTGAGGTTAAGTATCGTCCACTAGGATTATGTTCATTTATTTCCAACAAAGCTTCCACCACTGCTTTATATGCCCCTTCACCCAAGTCATTTTTCAACCCATTCAGCTTTTCATCGTCATCTCTAATAATTTCCTGAAATGAAAAATGCATGAAGCTAGATTACAAAGTGCATAGAGTCCATTTTAATATAATTATAGACTAAAATGAATTAATAACCCTTGTATACATCAAATTGTTATATTAGAATGATATTTGTCCTAAAGCAGTAGCAGAACAATTGAAGGGTGTACTTCTGTTCCTGCTTAAAACAAATGCTAGCAAGCAATACACTCTAATACACTATTTCTAGCACACTCCACCATTTGGTTAAATTTATGGGATGCCCACTAAATGATGCAAGTCCTATCCCCTATTCAATGACTGCTATTTACTATTTAGTGGGACTCATGAATTTTCACCCAATAGTGGAAATGTTAGAAAGCTTGTGTTATAGAGGAACAGAGGCAGTGTAATCCAATTAATTTTAAGGTGGCGTCCTGATTTTTCAAGTATCTCAGGATGTGTTAAGAACTGGAATCTGATACGAGTATTCCCTCTTCATTGATATTAATCTTTTATAAGTATCAGTGGAGGGATTACTGAGTGTGTCTCTCATTCTCTGATGCTGGAAAACAGAAAAATACAAGGTAGAAGAAAATGCAACAGGTTTGTCAAAGGACCTGGTTCCTCCCACCTAACCTAATATCCCTCACCAATCCTTATCAGCATGGTATACACTTATGTTCTAGACTATCAGCATGATATTCACTTTATTTCACATTGTATTCTCCTTTATCAACCACCCCCTTCTTGTACAATACACTTAATAGGGATATATCAATAAAATACAAGTTAAATACTCACCTCCCAGGCTCCCATAAGCACCATCATTTTCGTATTTGACCATAAGCACAGTTTTTTTTGCAATTTTATTTTGCTGTTCAAGCCTTCCAGGCTTACAAAATTACATGAAGAAAATGCAATTTCGGGGGATGGAAATGAGCCAGGCTAGGCAAGGCTAGGCCAATTTATCAGACTTGAGTGTCTATAAAATGGCCTGGCTTAAAAGGTTATTTAAAAGTTTGAAACATTAAAATTGGCTGCTATTCTTAGTTTCCACGTCATGCTTCCCCAATTAAGCAATAATCACCTATGACTCTTCTAGTTAGCACAAACCTTCCTCGACTCCATTAAACATCAGACCCTAAGGGTGTATTCTTGGGTTTCAGAGGGGAAGGGAGGCGAGAGCAATTTTTTATTTTTAATTAAAAGAGTCATGTAATGTTTATAATAATAGATAAAAGATTAGAACATTAGGTTTATGCCAATCTATTAATTTATTTTTCTCGTTTTTTTAAATAATCAATTTAGAGAATATGTATTAAAAAAAAAACTGCCCTCCCATCACCATCCAAAACCCCACTTCCGAACACACCCTAGAGTGAAAGGATCAATATAAAGAATACCCTTAGATAACACCAGGTGAAACTAGGAAGTATTACAGGTTCTTAAAGACAAATAGTGTTCCAATCCAGAGAATGGAGATCGTCAAAACATTTATTGTCTCATTAAGGACAATAAAGATAAATAACAAAGTGAACCATGTTTGATTAAGAGTGACAGGCAATGAAGCACATAGACTTCAGGATAATTTCAGGAGACCTATAAATATGTTTAACATAGACACACCTTTTCTTTTCCTTCAACCATGATAACTTTGAATGGATGCCAATCTGGGTCCTTTAGATATTCTTCCCACAATGAACACAGTTCTGAAGCTCTCTCTTCAGCATCCTCCTCATTATATCTTTGCTTCATTGCTTCAAGGAATGGTCTAGTATCAAGTTCCCCCATTCTCTTCAAACGAATATTTCCATGAGATTGCAACTCTTTAATGGCCTGCAAGTGAGAAAAGAAGATTACTAATAAATCTTGAAAGCAATATTAGACAGTTAAAAGTCCAAGAAAGCTTTAAAAATTGCAACAACAAAAAAAATCAGTACATAACACCCATGATAAAAGTAATGAAAATATAGGCAGAGAATATCCACACAATCATAGTTAGGACTCGTCTGGATAATCAAATGAGCCATTAAAAACATTTAAATTTTATTCAAATCACTTTGCTACCTTGCTATGAATCATAAAAGGAAAAAGTGCAATGCTCTATAAAAATGTAAATTCATAACTTATAACTTATGAGACCATGTGTGCATCAATTCATAAAACACTTTAAATGGGCAAGTAAAATCATCATAAAAACACTACCAGCCCTTGACCCAAGTGAAAGAATAGTTACACTCGACTGAACCTCATTGAGATGCTCTAGCAAATTCATTTGAAGAATTAGGAGGAACACATATTTGAAAAAAAACGCTTACATCAACCAATGCTTGTCGAGCTTCCTGCAACTCATCATTACTCTCACGCTCTTTAATGATTAGTGTTTGGTTCAATGCATCTAAGTCTTGAAGTGACTGCTCCTTGTCCCTTAAATCCTTTTGTAGTGTATCTACCTTATTCAGAATTTCTGCATCTTCGTCATCTTCCATGTGCTTCAGCACACTTAATGAACCTTTTAATTGCTGAATCTCCAACTCCAGCTCTTGTTTCATATCAAGTTGTTTTTGAAGCTGAATGATTTTAGCATGGAGTTGTTCTTTTTGCCTCTGTATAAAATATAAATAGCATTAATACTTATACTATGTCATTCTGGTGCTGATGAGGACACTTTTGGTTACTAACAAAGCAAAAAATGGGCAACACACCTTTTGATCTTCAGCCAGTTTCATAACATTTTCATCAGCTTTCATTTGCTCTAAAGCAGCCATCTGAAGAGAGGTATTTTTCGATGCATTCTGCAAAACCAATAAATGTCAGCAGTGTTAAATAAAACCTTCCACAAGCTTCATGAGCAGATTATAATTTTAAATGATTTTAAAGACACGGAAAAAACAGATTATGTAAAAAAAAAATTGATTTACAGTCCTTAAGCAAAATCCTTAATGAGAGTAAACAGAATTATGGAAAAACGGAAAACCAATGGCATGAAATGCTTTGGAATACAACTCTAGATTGATCACACTCTTGTCCCTTCTCACTCCCCCAAATTTCCATTTTCATCCCAGAAATTAACATGTTTTGGATTCATGACCTTCAACAGCGTACACCTTAAATAAAAACCAGATTCATCAAATTCCCGGTGTTAACAGAATTCATTATCCACAAATTTAATGGAAATTTTTTTTAAACCAATCATTTCATGATAATCAAGCCCAATAAATAAAAATGGGAAAACGATTGATCTTGGTAGCAGACTCCTACCTTGAAAGCTCTGAAACATCTATATATCAACCATAATAATCAATCAACCTAAAACAATAAATATTATTTCTTCAATCTTAATTTCACAGGAATTTCAATCATAGTATACTACAGGAAATGCAGCAAAAAAACACTATACCTCCTCAATTTCTTCTGCCAACTTTTTTCTTTCACTTTCGTTATGTGCCTCACGTTTTTCCAATTCAACTTTCCGTAACTCAAGCTCATTTTTGTGAGATTCCAGTTGCAATTTGAGCTTTTCATGGTCAGTAAAAATCCTTTGGAAGTGATCCCTGGCACTTGACTGTATTTTCTGTATCTCTGAAGAGAAGGAATCATACCATAAAACAATGTTGTTACAACAGATCAGCAGCATTTTAAAATAATAGTCAATTGTTAAGATATAAAATTGAATTACAACACAATATTCTGAAGAAAATAATTTAGCAATGGCAAATCCTACGGTGCCAACGTCTACGATGATTCAATCAATGAATGGCTATTTGGTCCTAAGGCTCAATAAATATAGATACCTTCATTATAAGCTTGAATGAGTTTATCTTTATCCTTCATAACAAGGTTCATTTTATCTGTAGTCTCGTGGCATCTCACTTCTATCTCTTTTAAGTGCTTATTCTTGACCTGAATAATGTTAGTTAAATTCGAGACAAGTTTATCTTGCCTCCGAGCTTCTTCTTCCATAAGCTCGGATATGGTTTTGACATCACCCATCCTTCGCAGATGTTCTCCATAAATACTGTTCATCTTGTAGTCATCTGCCCGGGCAACCCATGCATAAAGACCAGACTTCTGCCCAGAATTAGTAAACCAATCCTTTTTACCATGATGATCTAATTCGTATGCTCTTTCAAATGCCAATGCATTATGTAAGCCTGGCCAGTTTTTATTGAATTCCACAAGAGCAGTTCCAGAGTGACCCCGGAAATTCCACAAAGGATTAACTCGCACTGGATTGAAACCCCTGCTTCTGTACTCATCCCTCAGCCTAGAACCACTCTCACCAACACAGCGTCCATCTTCTGTCCGTCTAGTTGGAATATTAACTACAACTCCAATCCAAGGCCACACAAACTGATCATTAGAATTAACAGAAGGATCACTTTCATCTTCCGGTTTTGAATCATTTGATGGAACATCTACATTCATGAGATCCTTTTTCAAATATTTCACTAAAGCCAAATGATTAGCCTTGTCTCTTGCTTTTCTCTTTTGTGAACTACTCTGACCCACCCCAGAAGCATGTTGAAGGAGCTCCTTGTATAAATAATCCTGCTTTCTCTTTTTAGGGCAGTAGGGGCAAGTGAAAGTCTTGCCCGATGTTCTCACATCCTGACTTCCATTTTTCAGTTCTTCATAGGATTTATCTTCATACTCACTAATTTCAGATTCACTAATATCAGTATCCTCATCAGAGCAGCTGTGAGCCATTACAGTTCCTGCAAGGCTTATTATTATTATTATTATTATTATTATTATTATTATTATTATTACACCACCTGAAAGATAAATGTAGTGTTAGAACTGACTGTTGTTCTGTTGCAGTGCAGACAAATTTCATTAAGTATCGCATTCAGAACCAGGGAAAAGCACTAAACTCGAACAGAAATTTTATTACAATCATTTCATCTAACCAAATCCTCCAATACTAGAAAAATAAGAAACTATAAGGTTCCTACAATGTGAAACTGGAACTGCACACTATTAAACAGATCAAACATGAACACAAACACACAGAGCCTGCGGGAACCACCACAAATAAAGTAATAAATACAATGTAATAAAGAAATGCAAATAGCAAGCGTAACAAACAAAACCATACAGATTATCAACCTGCAATAACTTTCCCACACTCAAAAAGGGGCATACAATATCCATATTCATCAGCATTAAAACATTGAACACAGTCACACAGATAGTCCCAGTTTCTAAGCCATGCATGCATTAATCAGCAAACGACAACACATCATTCACTGAAAAAATTCAAAACAGCCGATAAATCAACGCCTCTAGCACCACAAAAATAACTAAAGCCCTGATTCTGCATTCCCCTCTTCTCACTCTTAACACTATGTCCCACTAGTCCCGCATTGGCCCAACCCCAATGTAGTTCAAAACAGCTTTTGATCAAAACATTACACAGAGCTTTGGAAGAAGAAGAGAAAAAGAAACATTTACCACTAAAAATTAAGCAAACTCAAATATGCACCTATAAAAGTGGAAAGTATGAGAAAGACTGATGAGATCACATGCACGGGGAGAATCCAAGTATAGAGGTAAAAATGGCAGAGAGAATTTGAACTTCGAAAAAGGGAAGCTCCTTCAAAAAGATTTTCCCCTCTTCTCACTCTAACACCGAAGAAGAGCTTTTAATAAATAAATAAAAATTACAGAGAGCTCTGAAAGAAGAAAAAAAAAACATATCACTAGAAATTGAGCAAAACCAAATATGCAACGATAACAGTAAAAAAAAAGTATCAGAAAAAGACATGCAAGAGAAGAGAATTGAATTATTGACGAATTGGGTAAAAATGCAGAGAGAAATTGACCTTAGGAAAAAGTGGAAGTTCCTTCAAAAATGGATCTGGTTCTGGTGTGTGTGACCTAATAGAAAGAAAAGGAATCAAACCAAAGTGTAAAAATTCTGAATTTGGGGTTTTGTTTTGTATTGAGTGAGTTTTGACTCTCAACAGTATAACTCAGCACTACTCACTCATTCACTGCTGACTAGGGCTTCGTGCTGCTATTGGTTCTTCCATTTGGCCACGCGCACCCATGACACGTGCAATTTTGGAACTTCGAGTTGCTCATGAACCTGGATGACGTGGAGCTTTTTCATTGGAGCGTGAAATACATGGCCCCCCTCGCGAGTGCGTCAGTACTTGAAATGAAACAGAGTTCACTCTGCACAAAATGCGTTATAATTGGCATCGCCGTTCCCCGAGCACGACACAAGCCAAACTAGTTAATGTTTTTTTTTTTTTTTGTACACTTTCATGTTATAATTACCTACTAATGTAATATTTTATTTTCAGTGAATTTCACTAATTTTTTTGAATAAATCTAAGATTGTATATATATTTTTTAAAAAATTTACAACAAATTCCATCAAAAAAACATATGCCATAATCATATTCAAATAATAAAAAGGATTAGTTTAATATATAAAAGATGTTAATGTAATATTTTTTTAAATAATTAATGTAAAGATAAAAAATGAAAAACATCATAAGAAATTTGAAAAAATCTCATAGTGTTAATGATATTTACTTTTTTATTTATATTATATTTACCTTTGTGTAATAAAACTATTTTAAATACAAATAACTATACAAAATTTTCATGTGGTTTATGATTTTTCACAACAAATTTCTATGTGATGTAAAATCAGCCTTTTGTTTTAATTTTTTAGACTGTTTATTGTTTGATTATAAATACATTAAAATAAAAAAAATATTTTTAAAAAATAATATTTCCTATATTAAAAATTAAAATTTATTCAACATTTATTTTTAAACAATTTAAAATATTTAATAAAATTTATTTAATACTTTTGTATCATAAAAGTAATAAACCCTTTGTTTTTTAATGGAAAGGTGTTTCGCCTTTTAATTGTGTTCATAAAGTTTATTCCTGATGTAATAGGCTGTCAATGAATATTTTGATCCCTCGATAAAAGAGATATTGAAGTAATAACAAATAAAAGTAATAAATCTTTGTGTTGTAATGAAAAGGATATTTTAATGTAAATATTAATATTTATTTTTAAAATAATTAAAAAAATATTTGATAAATTGTATTAATATTTTAATTAATATTTCCAAAATTCAAAGTACTTGTTTATAGTATTCCTCTTAAAAAATAAATATATACCAGATAAATTATTCACTGATATTTTTATATTTAAATATTACTTATTAAGTCTGACATTAATAGAAAAAATTCAAGGTTGTGACATTTTTCAGGGAAATAAAATATATAACATTTAATGAAAATCCAAAGAATATTTAATGTTTTGTTTCAGGTAATAAAAATATTGAAAATATAAGTAATTATGAAAATATCTCAAGTGCTATATGATTTTTGCAACAAATTTCTATGCGTCGAACAGTTAATTTTATGTTTAATTTTTTAGATTGTTCATTTCATGATTACAAATACTTATTAAGAAGTAAATAAATATATTTTATATTAAAAATTATACAAAAATTATTTTTTGAAGTTTAATAAATTTAATAAAATATATTGAATACTTTCATATCATAAAAATAATAAATCATTTTTTTATCCCAATAAATAACGGTGATATTGAAACATATAAAACTGGTAAAAGTAATAAAAATAAAATAATTTTGCGGTGAGCGTGGATCGAACACGCGACCTTCAGATCTTCAGTCTGACGCTCTCCCAACTGAGCTATCCCCGCAATTAATAATAAATATGAAATAAAATATAATAATTATTGCAAAAAATATTTTAACAGTTTAACAAAATCATACTAAAACGCCGTCTGTGGGGATCGAACCCACGACCACGTGGTTAAAAGCCACGCGCTCTACCACTGAGCTAAGACGGCTTGTGATAATTTAAAAAAAAAACAATATAATTTGTAATCAAATACATGTAGTAAACTTTTATTTGAATTACTATTGAGTAACAATGTTCAATGTAATCGAAATAGTCTTTAGTGAAATATTTGAGCTTTGGAAATATAATTGGACTATAACTATTGAAACCGATGAGCCTGTAAATTGATAGATTATGATTCTAGTTCAATTATTTTTTTTCCATTTATTTTGTTTTAGATAGTCAAAGTTAAAGTATAATTACTTAATTATATCTTTTGTGGATACAAAAATGTTTTTAAACCAAAATGTTTTTAGCTATGTTATTGAAGGAGTGCTTAGATATAATTTAATTAAGCATCATTTATTAAATATCGGGTTATCAAATCAGAATTTATTTATAGATTTGACTGATAAATTTATTGAAATAAGTTAAAAGTAATACTTATATTGATAAGTATCAATATGAAATTATCTGAAATAAAATTTTAAAAAAAGTTTATATTAACATAAAATTAAATGTACTTTTATAAAGGTTTTCGAAATGCCATTAAGTAATAGATGTATCTATTGAAAAATACTTAAATATTCAGTTGAATCTTACTTTTACCTCATTTTTCTTTATTTTTCATTTTTTAAAAATGTTACTTCTAACATTTTTCTCTCTTCCTTTTATTTTTTTTCTCTATATCTCACTTTTTTCACTCATAGACTACCAAAAGTAAGTTCGAATCATCAATGAGATTAATCATCATGAAGATAAATTAGAAGATTGATAATACATACTAATTCGATGACATAACAATTTAGTAAATTTATCTATGTATTGATCCTACTTTCCAAAAGGATCAAATACAACTAAAAATGATGAAACTTCACTACATGATGACGATTCCAAAATCAACATTTAATTTCCAATTTATATTATTGTTGGCCAACTGCTATTGCAAATACTAGTTGCTGTCCTTCCTTCCTCGTTTAGTTTCTCCATTGAACTCTTCTTCAACCTATGCATTAATCCCCACAATAACAAAATTATTCAAATAGGTAACGTATGAATTCCATTACCAATACTATAGTATAAGATAGAAACAAAATTTCCATTGCCATTCAACACATGTAAAAAAAAGTTAAGGTATTGATTTGCCTTAAAAAGAATAACTAACTAGTTAGCATGTCATTTATCCATGTGCTTAAGGTATCTTCACAAAATTATGCTTGTAAATTTTATATCTTGTAAATGTAGCATCCATGCATTTGAATTTGCAAGCCATTGATTCATTCGAAGGTTACCTTAAAAGTTATACCAACATCAATTTCTCCACAATAAGATTGATCTTCACGAATTACTCTGTACTTGAGAGGTTGCAGCTCAGCTGCACCATCCCCTACCCCTATGGCTAATAAGTCTTCCACATAGACTCTACATACAGAGAAAAATAGCTTCTTTAAAGCATGAACATTTATACAAAAAAGAGTGAGATTTGCTTGATTAAATAAATAATGAATCTATCTCCAATCTATTGGTAGCATATATTTACTATATTAATGAAGCTATTGAAGTCTTACATGGCTTGACCAACAAAGTCATCTGCAGATAACGAATCCTTGTCCATGATTTTTAAGATGACCTTGTATGAGTTACTTGGTGTAGGATATTCTACCTTAAACTCAAATTTCTCATTCCACACCGGATTATTGCCCTGTCCTGCATTGTCGTAAGAGCCATTAAACCATTTTTTTCCCTCATATCCTTAATTATCTTCTAGAGGTTATGAAAAAGATTTAAATGATGACATATTAATAGTAGTTGATTGATTACATTTATAGGCCAAATTATTATACTCTATATACACTCTTGTCAAAATACATATTTTGTCTTCATCAATAGCTATCAATCAAGTCTATTTTCAGTAGTCTATTTAACACGCTTAAAATGAAGTTTAAGGAATTCCTCATATATATTATAAGAAAAAGACACAATATATTAATTTTATTTTCTATTTAATTGTTACCTCATTTTTTTCCTATATTTCTCTTTATCTCCATTACATCATTTTTTTACCTCTATTCCTCATATAAAGCTCTATAGTTACATATATTTAATTTTCTTGTAATTCAAAGCAAAAAGAAGATAGTATACCATACTAATTTCTCGAGTGATTTGAATGTCAACTCAACTATAATAGAACTCACCCTTAGCAACACTACTCCTTCGCTCTTGACCGTTGTACTGTATCACAACATACGGGTCCATACTACCTATTAACAGAAGAGAAAAGGACAAATAACAATGAAGGTTGTTAGAATAGTTAAAGTATAAGTTAGGACAGAATAACTTGAACATATATACTAAAAAGAACAAAGAATAAGAAGAATGCAAATCAAAGGAGAACCCGGTCCATAGTACATATATTGGTGTTTGATATTTATTTTTTTCTGAAAGCAAATAATTGAAAATCACGAGACTAACTCTCCTAACAAAGTTCTAAGATATTATTTTTTGGTTTGGTTAAAGGGGAACTCATTTGGTTAAAGGGTTCATGGAATCAACATAAGATATGTTTCAAGAACATGGTGTAGAAGAAAAATAAAACACATTTGAAAACAAAATGAGGCCATATATACCAAAGAAATCAGTGTCACACAACCCCTTTGCTTTCACAAGCTGCACCTCCATAAACCCAATTGCCATCTCTTTCTCTCTCTAACCGTGTCTTTGTCCCTGAAGATTATAAGCCAGCAAAATTCTTACAATTAATGTCTAATAAGTGTCTTCTTTCTACGTTGGAATGGGTGGTACTTGCTTTATATAGGACTTTAGCATTCACGGGGTCAACCACATAACCAACCCACCTTCGTCTCAAGTCTTTCCATTTTCTAAACCACAATAAACAATTGTCGATTGGCACTGGTAAATGATACAATGACTCGGTAAGCCTTCCTCTAGGGATGCTACGTACCTTAGAAAAGTAATAGATAATTGGCATTAATTAGTCTTTTTTACTCTCATCACGTGATAAATATTCATCTTATTATTATATAAAGTTTAAGTTATTGTTAGGACTTAAAAGTGTACTTTAACTAAGAATATTTATATCCTAGTGGCTCAACTTTAACCATAACTTCTTAATTTTATCAACATGTAAACTCGAAGGTAATGAACACTTGAACATTGGTCACCTACTCGGAATCTATTCAACTCAACAGTCCAATGTATAAAGGTCATTCAAAAGGGACATGTATGTCAGTTTGGTCGAACTCTCGTGGAATTAAATTAGAATGGTTTGACATGACAAGAAAATTCGTACCCGTGGGTATCCACCCGAATTTGTCCCGACTTTGACGGGTAATATTCGAGTTGATCGCGTATGGGTACGGGTTCGGGTTTTCCCCGATAACCAAAAGTCGGGTACGGATACGGGTATGGGATTACTAGACCCGTCCCGACCCTGAACCCGAACCTGCCCCGCCACTTAAAATCTTTAGAATTTTTGTATAATTTAATCAAAAGACATATAATTTTTATTACTAGTTAATTTTATTTTAAAATTTTTACATAATTTAATATTATTTTCTTAACTATTTATGTAGACACACGCGTTATAATAAATTTATTAATATATAAGTAGTTAAAAATAAATGTTTAACAATCAATTTATTTTTTTCTAAAATCAAATTTTTAATATTTTTTTACAAAAAAAATATTTTTCTAAATGGTGTGTGGAACGGGGTTGGGGATACCCGATACCCGACGGGTACGGGGATGGGACAATAAACTAAAACCCGTCGGGTATCGGCTACGGGTATGGGAATATGTTGAGGAGTCGAAGTAAGGGATTGGAAAGATAATACCCGTACGCGACTCGCCCCATTGTCATATCTAGTTTCACAACTCAAGTTGCAACATGAATAATATGGTGATATTATTTTAATTGTGTTTATCATTTGTCTCGTGTTGTTACCAACTTTAAGGGTGGTTTTCTAGATTCATGAATTTCGAAATTTGGGATCCAAGACCAAGAGTCAAATTTTGAAGGCATTGGCACTCATGATGATGCTCGTGGATCATTGCAGAATTTGGTTGAAAATGAAACCATTCACGTGCACGAGCGTTTGGGCAAGCAAAACTTAAAAAAATACATTTTCAGTTTTTATAAATGATGAAAAATAGTACTATCACTTTATTTTTACTCCATTTCTTATTTTTAAATTTTATACAAGATATAATGAAATTCAAACATCACATTCTTATACAAGTATTTGAAAAAAGGTAGCAAGTTTACAATAATTTATAAAAAGAAAAAATTTCAAATCAAACCGTTCTTAATTTTTTCAAACAAAACCAAGTCCAAGCGACAATTTCTATCAATAATTAAGTACATTATGGGGAGCATTCTAGAGCATAACATTGCAAACTGAAACACAAATTAACGTTCCTACGAAACCACGCGCACAATAGAAAGATACAGAGGTTTTGGTCTATCAAACCCAAGTGAAGAAAAAAAAACTAAATCACATATATAACATCAGCCACTTCAACAAGAAAAACTACACCAATTTTTTTGAAGCTACCCAGAAGCAGTGTTTATGAAACACTTCCCTAATAGTAGCTAATAGATCATGCCAAATACTAAACCTGTTTGTACAATCATTATGAATTTGTGAAAAAACAAAATTTATCAAATAATTTAGTTCTGTTATCATTCGTTAGTGCTTGTATATCTACAATCTATGAAATAAATTATAATGTATTTTTGACAAACATTTTTAGCTAATTATTAACTTTTTTTTATTAGCTGATAAACTTGTTTGATCATATTAATATTAATAGTATTTGATAGACATTTTTTTTATAGCTTGTTGCATTTTCTAAGATACTAGAATAAGCAACATTTTTTTAGACACTAGCTTCTTATATTTTATTTTCTTTTTACCCTCAAAATATTTATATATTTACCTCAAAAGTGTGCAATGATATTATCATACTAACAAGCATAATGAAGAGACTCATTTTCTTTTTGGTAGAGTATAAAAAAACTCATCTAAAATTATGCTAAACACAAACACAGTCACCCTATTTTCTATTTGTTACAGTTAAGTCTTCTTGTTGGTTATCTTCTATTAACACCTTTAAAATCATGTTTTACGTTCAAATGATTACGATTTAAGATTGATTTTGGTTGCAAGATAATTTGAATCAGAAATTGAAAATTTGATGAAATGAACTTTGTAAGAACAAGGTTTGAGTTTCAAAAAACATAAGGATTTACTAAGTAAATTATGACATTTTGATTGGTAAAATGTGTGGAGGAAAATAGCAAAAACAGAGAAAGGATCGAACGACTAAACTAAGTTCTTGGCAGTCTCAGCAAACAAAGATAGCTAAAGCTCAGCTGGAGGATGGATCCAAATCTGCATGTGGACTGATCTTAGCCTTTGACACCAATGTTAGCTATGAAGAACATGTATCACCTTAACATTTCATTGCCTTCTCAAAATATTGAAAGAAGCGTCATAAAAAACTGAAGGACTAAATTTAATTAAAAAACATTGACGAATTAAAATTAGACATTGGCGATGGTATAGGAAAAAAAAAGTGTCATTAATCTTTTAATAAAATAGCTTATGAACATTATTGGTTAGTTCCCTAGTTGTCAAGAACCAAATCTAACACGTGTCCTCGCCTGATTCATTTGATTGTTGTTTATCTTCTGTTTCTCCCAGAAGAATACACAAGTTAGAGAAACTCAAATTCCTGGAGTGTCCATAACAAATGTATATGAGCTCTAGCATATACTCAGTGAGATGCCAGAATATGCAAGCTAAATATGTGCAAGATTTGTCATTTAAAAAAACAGATCAATATTAATGTCCTATTATTAAGTTTCTTGCTGCAATTCTCATTCAGATTTTGCCACATATGCTCTTAGAATGATAGTAGAAAGAAATGTGAGAATGGAAGAAATAAATTTTCTTTACTAGTATTAACTATTAAGGAACCAAAATCTGTACAACAACCAGGCATGCTTTCATTTCATGGCATACAAAGTGGCATCTCTATATTACTTCAAAATAATGCAAAATATGTGTAATAGGTCTCATGTATTTCCTCTCCTATGAACGAAGAGGAGAAGGAGATAAGCTTGGATTAGGAGTAGCATTGCTGCTTGAGCTTGTGTCTTTGGAATCGTGAAGATGTTCCAATAATCTCACCACCTCATTTATGTTTGGTCTAAGTTTCTGTTCTGTAGATAGGCATTGAATTGCAAGGTGAGCTATTCTCTTTGCTTCGCGCTTTGAGTATTGGCCTTCTATGCGAGCATCCATAACTTGGGAGATCTTGTGTTTGTTGGTGAGGAGTGGTTTGGCCCATTCAACTAAACTGTGCTCCCCGCTTGGCCTGTTGTCATCCAGTGCACGTTTCCCTGACATGAGTTCCAGAAGAACAACTCCAAAACTGTATATGTCACTCTTTTTGGTTAGGTGACCTTCACAAAAAAAGACAATGGGAAAAAGGTTAGGAGTGCATTTGTTGGAGATCCCATATTGACTAATGATATGGCAAAATTAGTATATATAAGTGTTCAACAACTCTCACT
This sequence comes from Glycine max, assembly GCF_000004515.6. NCBI lineage: Eukaryota > Viridiplantae > Streptophyta > Magnoliopsida > Fabales > Fabaceae > Glycine > Glycine max. The sequence continues at coordinate 3,088,897 of NC_038254.2, forward strand.
TCATGATTCTCATTTAATAAGCTATCATCTGGCATTGAATTAGGTCTAAACTCAAATTCTAAGAGGGTATCAGAGACAATGGGAAAATAGTTAGGAGTGCAATTGTGGGTTCATCTTTTTGGTTCTGTTGTTGTGAGCTTCTGCAGTGATTGTTGATTTAGAGATTAATGATTACTATGGAGAGGAGTAACAGCACACCATAGATGGGGAGGGGAAGTGTAACTAATTTACTTAAAATGAGAGGTTCAGGTCAAGCTAAGGCTTTGAAATTTGAAGTTACTTTCTGGATTTGAGTTGAATTGTGGAGAGCATGAGAAATCTAAATGCAGTTAAGAAAACTCCAATTTTTAATTGGGAAAGCAGGAGGTTGTCATACACCTACTATTCCTAAAGTTCAAGTTGTTAAGTGAAGACATGTGAATGATTAATATTACATATTATAACATATCCCTACATTCAAGTTCCCTTTAGATTTGAAGTGAAGATAACGTAGAGGTCCACTTGTGTTGAAATTTAGCTTTTTATTGGAAGACACTTGGTTATATATGCTCTGATACTATATCATGCACCAATATTCCAAAAACTCAAGTTGTACGCGGAAAGAACTAAATTGAACAGATGCAGACCAACTTTTTCCTATTAGTCTAAACATATTGGAAATGCAAGTACAATCAACATTTTGGTTACACACTATTCAGGTTTCTGCATTAAACCCCCAAGTTTAAATGAATATCGACTAATGCAAGGTATGATCATAGGATGAAATGTGATACTGACTTGAAGAAGATTTAAAATACCTGTGGCTATATACTCAGGAGCTGCATAGCCATAGGTGCCCATTACCCTTGTAGAGACATGGCTCTTATCACCTTCGGGTCCATTTTTTGCCAACCCAAAATCAGAGAGTTTTGCATTATAATTCTGTTGACAAAAAGAAATTTTAGAAAGCCTATCTAACTAATAATATCTATCTCTTAAGCTAGTATGATCAATGTGATTCACTTACAGAATCAAGTAAGATATTGGAAGTTTTGAAGTCCCTATATATTACATCTACTTCATCACTGTGAAGAAATGCAAGACCCTTAGCAGCATCAAGAGCAACCTTCATACGGATGTTCCAAGAGAGTGGTTGAAAGTAAGAACCCCCTGATCCAGAAACATAGGTAGATATGAGATTTTGAAGTGCTTAAGGTACTAACAAGTAAACAAAGTCAACCCACAAAGCAACTTACTCCTGAACAAGTGATTATCCAAACTACCCTTGGCCACAAATTCATACACCAAAATCCGGTGATCATCTTCTAAGGAGTAACCAATTAGTTTCACAAGATTAGGATGACTGAGCTGCCCCAGGTAGTTGATTTCTGTCTACACAGTACAAAGTTAATCAGTCACAACATTCACAATAAATATCTAAACTACCAGCATCTGTTTTGCTAGAAAAAATGCTAACAACATACTCTCTAACACATTCTTTTAAACATACTTTTTATTGTTAGTTGAAATTTATTGGAAATCATGAAAATTCGGAGGTCTCACTTCTCATTTAATGAGCTCCGCTCATAACTTTGTAATTGAAATAAATTTTAACCAATAACACAAAGTGTTGAAAGGACTGTGCTAAAGAATGTTACTGGCACTCCTTAATTTACTATATACATTACAAAAAAACAAGGGTGACAAGAAACATGTCTTGAAACTAACTTGAAATTTATGCCACTAAACTTCCAAACACCGAGCAAAGTTCCAAAGCGTAAAAGGCCATGCCAAGTGAAAAGTGGCACTCACCAACCATTCAATGTGCCCCTGGTTGCTTTCTTGGTTAAGCCTCTTCACAGCAATGACCATTCCTGTCCCTGGTTTAGTAGGGGCAAGTGTATGCTCATCGATCCACCCCTTAAACACACAACCAAACCCACCTTCGCCCACCATACTATCCGGACGAAAGTTCCTTGTAGCAGTTCTTAGCTCATTGAATGTGAAGTTCTTCAAATTGCTGGCCTGCAATATCTCATCCTCACTTTGAGGAGTTAGAAGCATAGCTGAAGAGGACACCTTGCTGCTTAAACAACTCAAATCATTCTCTTCTTTGCTACCATCCTTTGAATTCAAACCTGCCCATATCAAAAGAGAAACATGGATTCACTACAGGCCATACATAAGCACTCTATAGACATACTCAGGGAGGGAAACAATTTTTCTACTAATCATCTCAGTAATGTTATTGCTGTAGTTTAATTCATACACTTCTCTTTTACACTTCATCATTTCTTTTTGTAAAAAATTAAAGCATAAGAAAAGAAGTTGAGGAGTAACATTATTGCAATCTTACACTACAAAAGCTTTTTCTTCAAAAAATAAAAAGGGAATAATCTCTATTATCAATTTTTCTCACTCTTTCTTGTCTACTTTTAACTTTTAAAAGCAATGGTTGGAGAGATCACGATCGTCGAGTTCTCTTGTGAACTTTATAAATCACATCCGTTAACTTTATTTTATTGCATGATAAGCTTATCCTTTTGAACTGAATTTAACAATTTTCGAATCCTTAGTTCCTTTAAATGTGCAGGGGATCCAAGTTCACGGTTGAGACACTGCAGATGAAAGAAAAACTCAATTGAAAGCTATTTATGGGTAATGGGAGACATTAGTTTAATAAATTTTTAGACCAAGTTCCTCAATCAAACCAATAAATCTGTTGCATTTGTTATCAGGGTGTTTCTATTTTTATTTCTTTTGGGGGTAATAATCACACATATCTTCGCAATTCTGGTATAGGACCATTATAGACAACAAAAACTCGAATTAAAGATCACTTATTAAGCTAGAACAAACTGGTGTCAATTGATCCAAAGTCTTTCTATTTTGCTTTGGATGTACATAACTCATCATATATTTTTCATCTGAAGCAAGTCTTCCGTGGTGTTTGTGAGTCAAAAACATTGAACGCATACAACCAACAAAGTTGGAGCATTCAAAAGTCCAATATAAGCAAACAGAGTTAAGAAACAAGCTGATCAAGTTAAAAAAAAGGAAGGTGGGAAGAACAGAAAAAAAGAATGATACCATTACGTGGAGGGCTCTCAGCTTTGATCTTTGAAGGTACACTAAAGAAGCAACCCATGAACCCAGAGCTAAGCTAAAGAAAGAAAGAAAAAAAAAAAAAACGTCTTGTCTCCTTTTTTCTTCAGTGTAACCAGATGCAGCTACAAGTTGAAGTTTTCAATTTGGAACAGAGAAGAAAGACTTGGAAAGAGAAGAAAGAAAGCAAGTATGTATGTATGGAAGTGTGAAAGCAAGAAAGTTTCCACGTGAAAGATAGCTGTCAGGCAAGGACTAATGGTATCTGCAAAATTCAAGAGTACTATTGAGTTGTGTTGGAAAGTTTTGGTGTGAATGATGTTATGTTATGGCCTTATGGGGTTGTTTTCTTGGAAATTTCATTGCACTTTATTAGACCATAGAGAAGAACTAATCAGAACGGTGTTGTCCTGGCCGCCACCGTAGTTTGGTGTGAGAACCACTTGGAGGAAAGAGAAGACCCACATACATATTTATTGCTTTGCATTGACTTGCTTTTTTATTCCGTTTCATATTACAACCATGAGCTTTTGGAGTATTTAGGAATATAATTAATTTATTGAATTTTAAAAAAATTTAGATAACTTTTATTATATTTTTTATTTTTAAATAATGATTTATTTATTTTTTCTATATATTATTTTTATTAAATATTGATTAAGAGTAATCTTAAAAAAAATGATGTAATACTGATTTTATAAAATGATACATCTGAATTGGCCAAAATATTCGAGAATTCGAATATATTTGGATATTTTTCTTTGCACGTGCTTATAAGTTACTATAAATTAATTTAAAGTAAATATTCGTTGTGGATTCTTATATAAGGAAAAATAATTAATTTAATATTAATTAAGAAAATTATTTGATATTATTTAATTTTATTAATCTCAAATAAAAATATTTCTAAAATATTTTTCATTGAAACTTATTATCATAAATAAAAAACCATTAAAAATAGAAATAAAATTAAATAAAAGATATTTTAAAATAATAACATTAAATAAGATAAAATTAATTAAATTTATTTATATTTAAATCTAACAAATAATATTATATATATATAGAGTCTAGAGGAAGTTGACGCAACTACCACCATCATAAGTCAATAACCATACACGCTTAGACCATTAGATTCGGTATTACTTTTCAGAATTCAATCCAAAAACACTAACGCACGTTTGTTTGTTTGTTTTTAATCTTATAAAATAAGTTAGGGCAAAATGCTTAACTAGATTATTTTTTTACACTAAATTATCGAGGGGACAGAAAGATTTTATTTGGAAAACATTGTCGTAATCATAGTAATAATTAAATAAATGTACGTAACGAGGCTTATCAGTTTCGTTTTTATTTTAATGGGTTTGAAGTTTGAAGTCAAACCAAGAGATTAATATGTGCCCCTTCCGTGACCGGAGCAGTGCTATTGTGGATTTGTGGCTTACTTTCTCACGTCTTTTATAATGGAGTAACCATATATCTTTATACAAACCATATATCTTTATACAAATATCAATAAATCTTCTTAATATTTTATAAGAAAATGTTAAATATATAAAAAAAAAGTTTAAGAGGAGTGCAAATGGGTTGGGCTTAACTCATAACCTTGTCCAACTCAACTCAATTACATTTTTATAGATTGAGTTGGAATTTTCTTAGTGAATTCAATTAAAATTGAATTAAATAATGAGTTCATGAATTTTAAATAAGATCAAACTCAATTCAATTAATCACATAATAAATATATAATAAAAAATAATATTTACCTAATGTTTTTTGTGTGATATGTTAAAGATTGTGTGTAATAAAATAATTTTAAAAAAAACACCCCTAAATTCTCACTCTTATTTATTTGCAAGTCACAATAATTTATTTTGATTTTGAAGATTGGGTCATTGTAATTTATAAAACAATTTTGATGATTTTGAATAACTAATTGTGAATTGTAAAATATTGAAGCAATTAGTATAATTAAGAAGCAGTAAAGCAATATTTAATTATTGATTACGAGGTTTTGCTAAAGTTAAAAAAGTAATGATTATTTTATAATTATTCAATATGATAAACCAACTCAATCTAATCTAATTAAGGCCGGTTGAGTTACTAAAAAAATAAAAAGTAAAACTAATTTAATTTAATTTAACTCAATTAAGTTTAATTAAATTAGGTTAAAAATTAGATTAAATTCAACTCAATCTAACAAGTATCACTTACTCCTCTAACATTTAATATTTTAAAACATAAAAGTATTCAATATTTATCGCATAAAATAAGTAAGACGATTAATCAAAAGACATTATAGGAAATTTAGAACTATTATAAAAAGAAAAAAATATAAAATAATAAAAAAGATGATGTGACAAAAAGATACAAAAAATATTATCAGAATAATATTCCTCTTTGCCTTATACTACCATTATATTGGTTGCGGTTGCTGGGCACCTTATCCTAATTTAGGGCATGAGATGGAGATTGATAGAAGAAAGAAACTTGCCTTATCACTTCAGGTAAGGGTGGAAACACGACAAGGCTTGGTTAGGCATAATCTTGACGTGAATTAAAAATATAAAGCTTTTATAAGCTTGGTCTATTTAAAAGCATAGCTAGACCTATGAGTTTATTAAAAAAGTCTATTTTACGATAAATATTATATATAAAGAAAATTTAACGACTATATAATAAAATTTTAAGAATTTGTATAATACTTTTTTAAATTTAATATAAAAAAAGATACATGTTTCTTTTTTAATTTGTGTGTGAAAAAAATAAGTTAAAATTAATTAGAACACACTAATATGAGATTAAAATTCATTAATCACAACTATCCAAAGAAGAATTATATTTGGAGCACTTTAAGTATTCAACAAAATATTGTAAACAAAATAAGCAAGGTACGTAAAATATCATATGTTCCATTCGATAATCTAGTCTTAATGTTAAATAATAAAATAAATAAGAAATAAAAACTAAGGAAAATTTTAATATATATATTAAACAGGTCCGACGGGTTTAACAGATTTTTTTAAAGTTTAAATTTGACTTTTTTATTTAAATATATTTTTTTAAAAAAATGAATTTGACTTTTATAATAAATAAGTCAAACTAAACCTGGAAACAAATTGGCCTAAAGACCTTTGATGGGCGGTATGACCCATTTTTATTCCTAACTCTAGGTCCTCACTCTCAGGAGGCACATAATTTATTTTTTTTGTGGTTTAGCAGGTCGCAAATAATCTAGGTTAACTAATGATATAGGACGAAAATCTTCTCTTTAATTGCCCATACTTTAAAATTTACAATTATGAATGAGTCTATTTGTTGCGATTCATGCATACTAGCTCAAAATTGACTTTCTCGTTACCAGAACAACGATAAGGATGATCATTGTGGGAAAAGTATTGTTGAAATGAGGAATTGAAGGATTTCACTTTCTCTCTGCGTGTTTTGTAATTTGCAAACTTTGATGATCAAAAACCGAAGGATTGAAAACTTCAATTGAAATTAGAAAAAGTGATTCCTTTAACAATAGAATAGTGAATACACATTTGACCAAGTATATTTTCTAAATAATAGCTTATTTTTATCAATTTAAAAATATTTTTTAAAAAATGAACCACTATTACTGAAAAATTATTTTTACATCTAAGTTATATATATATTAATCAAAATAAAAAATTTAAAAAAATGGCTAAATAAAACTAATACGCATACTGATGATGTATTTGAGACCATGAAATAATAAAGAAAATAAATTAATATGATACTTTTATAATTTTTTTACTAATATAAGTATGATTGATATAATAATAATTTTATACATATGTGTGTGTTGTAATTTCAGTTTAAGTTTAATTAGATACGTTTTTAAAACTAAATCTAAAATTAGAGTTTTTTTTTTTTTTACTTTTACGAATTTTAGTTCATTCAATTAAATTTTAGTAATCTGTTAGATTTGATTTACTTATGACCCTCATTATTTTTCTGGCTTTATATAGAATTCTTTTGCAAAGAAAGTAAGTATTCTTCATTTGGAAGGATCAAACGTCCCAAGACTTGCACATCTGGGGTATGACTGTACTGTATCACAAGATCAATGTGAAGGATCGTTGTAAACTAAAGAGGAGGAATAAAAACATGACAAGCATGTAGACTCTGCCTGACAAAATAGCCAGTGCTCTAAACCCAGTGGAATCACAATTTTCCAAACATCTATCTCTGTCTACCATGGCAGAACTTGTGAGTTTCTTGTTTGTTTTGATTTTTAGAAACTTGCGAGTTTATAGTACTGGCCGTTGGTTCCCATTTGATCTACTTTTCCAATTTAGCACTCACAATTCGTAAAGGGTGCAGTGAAGCAAGCATTCTTTTCTGATATCTAGCCACAAGCACCATAAAAAAAATGTCAACAAGTGATTACGAGTTAATAAAGATCGAGGTACCCGCCGCATCTTGTCACTCGGCCTTGTAAACATTTTGTTTCATTTCTCACCAATTATTTTACATTTAATCTGAGATATATGTTCGTATTTCGCTTGCACAGACGTTTGTTCTTAAAACACAGATGAACTGTCAAGGATGCATGAACAAAGTAAGGAAAGTACTCCAAAAAATTGAAGGTAAGGTCGAATTTTCTTCTTCTCTAGGTCAAAGTTCTATATTCACCTCTAAGAACTATTGAATCAATTATGTATAAACTTTTCATGTCATATATTATATGTTGTAAACATTCACAATACGACCTGCAAAAAGAAGTGGGAAAAAAAAAGTTGCAATAAAATATATTACAAAAACTATAATGGACTAATAGTAATTGAAAATTGAGTCCTACAATCCATTGGTACTTTAAGCTTTAAGGGTATATGCATTTTTCATTTATTTTTCAATAAGATCCGTTTTCCTTTGCTTCGTGGCGATGAAAACTCTTGCATGTTGGGTGGTTAAGTAACTTGGAGATTTTGAACTTGGAAACTAAAGAAAAAGCGTTTTCCTTGAAGCAATTTTATGTTTTATTCGTATTTTCTCGTCAGTTAGTTGGAAGTCATGACAAACATGGTTTTCAAGGCAAATTGGGGTGCATGCATAAATCAGTTGTTTTTCCACCCCCATGATCAAAGCTAAAGAGCAACCCACAATGATTACAGCCGAAAAAAGTTGGAAAAAAATACCATATTAGAGGTTACTTGTGCAGAAAAAGATCTAAAGGGAAAATGAGGCAAATTTACGGCAGAGGGTCATATTTATAAAGTATTTACGGATTAGGGTCTCTTTTAAAAGAAATTGCAGGGGGGGGTCTGTTCTGTGTTGGATGCCGCCATTTGCATCAGCGGTTCAGGTGGTGCCGCCACTAACTGTGGCAAGAAAGGGCTGACGTGGCTGGTGCTGCCAGCACCAACTGCGGCACCAGCGAGACACTTGACAACCCGCCAATGCCAATGGCGGGACATTATGCAAGAAGAGAGAGGAGTCGTATTGCACAGAGAGAAAACTGGGTGGGTTAATGATTTTCTTTTCCTTTCCCTCAGATTTTTCTTCTTCATACCTCATCTCACTGATTGTGCCCTTTAGCTTCTTTTTTTTTTTTATTTTCACTCTGGATTAGTTAGTGTGGTGACTTCACTTGGGAGTTGGTACATTCACTCACTCACTCATCTTTCAATGGCATAAAAAAAGTTTTGTTTTTTGGGGTTTTTTTAATTCACTTTTTGCATTTGGAGTATATGGGTTGGAATGAAATAATGAAAGGCTTTGGCTTCCATTATTGGTTTCTTCATTTGCATGTTTTTTCTCTCCTGGGTTTCTAGAGAATCTTGCACTTGCAGTGTAAAATGCATTTAAAGTTTTGATTTTTTTTCCTCTCGGGTGTGGCTAATTGATTTGAAATTGGTTGGTTGTGTGTGTTTGTGTTGTGCAGGTGTTTTGAGATAATAATGCTGAGGAAGAGGAACAGGTCAGTGTAGAAGGATCAACACCACATGTGTGAAGCCAATTCGGAGCACTATTCTCAATCTCATCATGCTTTGGTGGGGCACTAATTCGGAGCACTATTTATTTTTACTGCATTTGCCGTTCAGATTGCTTAGATGATACATGCAAGTCATGCTATGAACAAGCCAATGCAAGATTTAATCCATTAAATTCTTCAACATATGAGGCTTCAGATTGCTTAGATGATACATGCAAAGACCTCATAAGCAGTGGACAAGGTAAACAATCTTCAATTTAAAATCACTTTATTTCAAAACAACGAGTAAGCTTAATTGATTTTTTATTTTTTTATTATGCAGGTCTGTTGCAAATGTCCCGCCACTGGCATTAGCGGGTTGCCCAGTGTCTCGCTGGTGCTAATAGCGGCACACGCTGTACCGCAATTGATGTTGGCGGCACCCAGCCACGTCAGCCGGCACCACCTGAACCGAACCGCTGATGCAACTGGCGGCATCCAACACAGAACAGACCCCCCCTGCAATTTCTTTCAAAAGGGACCCTAATCCATAAATACTTTATAAATATGACCCTCTGCCGTAAATTTGCCGGAAAAGGATGAGTGCTGATGTAAATGTTTGGAGCTTTGGGCCAGTAAGAATGGTGTCAGAGAGGGGGGGAAACAAAACAGAAGAAAATTTAAAAGTAATACCTTTTGAATTCTATTTCCCTGTTTAGTTTCTAATTGCACATGTGCAGGTTGAAGATGTAAGTTAACCAATTTCCATTGTTTATCTCCAGGTGTCTGTAAAGTAGACATTAATGCAGAAGAGCAAACGGCAATTGTCACAGGCATTGTCAACCCATCCACTTTGGTCCAGAAGTTGGCCAAATTTGGCAAGCATGCAGAGATATGGGATGCAGGATACAACGGTGATCAGAACAATAACCAAGCTCAATTAATAAATAATCACAGTGACTATGAAAATCAGTATATGATTCCCCCCTTTGGCGAAAATCACTGGGGACCCCAATGGGGTTTTAATGCTGGCTTAGAGAATAGTGAAACTATTTATGCTGGCTTAGAGAACCAAGAATGGGCACGTAACTTCCCTGGAGAGTCATCAACTAGCAAATATGGTCATCAACCATCTCCTATGGCCAACATACATGAATATCATCATGAATTCCATCCATCAAATATGATGCAGTTTTCTTCCCATATCATGGACCTGAACAATTAACATCCACATGGAGGATGCCAACTGATGTGATGATGAATGCATACATGTGACAAATCAATGTCATTTCTCATTGCCTTTTAACTTTAGCTCTTTTACTACGGTTTAGAAATAGCCTAATAACCAAGTTCTCCTATAAAGCCATCAAATTATAAGAAAGCATATCAAATCAATTTTAAGAACTTTATGCCAATATAGAAAATTAGACAAGATATATCCATTTTTCCACCTTCACATCTAAGCTCGGCATATTTTAATTCTTATACAAAATTTTCAAACATTATCACTAAAACTCAAAAATATATAAAAGAAAATATCACCACAAAAGTTTTCATACAACAAAGATGAAATTCAAACTTCAAGCTCATTAAATATACAGTCCAAACTCAGTGCAAGAGTTTAAGAATCCTTATTAGTTAGACTCAATTGACAACTCAACCTAGTGAAAAACATGTAGCAAAATTAGCAATTCAATCTCATGTTTCCATGTCAGTGCAAAGATATTTGTATAATACATTTCTTTTACTTTCTCAATATCAACCAAAGTTGGGATGTAATCATTAGATATGAAATTGTGAAGACAGTAAAGAAGGGAATAATAAATTCAACTAGCTATTCTTTATTTCAACCTTTACCAAACCCAACATAATTGGGTCATATTGGTAAATAATAAAGTTAGTTTTTAATAACTTTCCAATTTCTATATTTGATCAATAAATAGGAAACAAATGAAGCAACTTTCTTCTTAATTTCTTGTAACTGCTGATGTCCTTTCAAAAAAATTTAATACAGGCAAATACATACATGTTCAAATCGTATCACCAACTTAGCTGTATATTTCAGCTTTAAGTTTTACCTGTGGGGTGCAAATATCATCCTGACTTTGAATTAATCTAATCTCTAAACTGGTTGACTCAGGATCATGTCCAGCACTTTTGTAGTCACTGAGTGTCCTGTGCAAAACTGCCTGCACATATTGGTGAACCTCAGAACTGTTAATTATCTGTTACTAAAACTTGGGGGCTCATTCCACAACATGAATGCCAGAGTCTAAAAATCTCAATTAATGTTACTAGTAAGAAGTAATAAATTGGTCAAAATATTTTGAATGATAGAGGGCCTTTGTTAATCCAAAAGTACTTGCACAATATCAGAAGAAGAAAAAACATAATAAGATTAAATGGCACACATCAAGAAAATAAATACCTGCAAGCTTGACACTGCAAGTTCCGCAGCAATCTCAAGGTTGTCTGGGTATTTCTGAAATTAATAAAGACAAATATTTATCACTATTATGAAATTACTAGTAAGACCAAACAATAGTCATAACTCTTAAGTAAAGGTAATACATTGCTCCAACCAAGAAGAAGTGCAGTCATGAGATCTCCCGTTCCCTACAAACATAAGAACATAGTTAAGGTTCTAGTTATTGAATGTTTGAATCTAAACAGAATGGATTAAAGAACTTTATTGAATAAATTTATAAGTTGGTTTTTTGAAAATTTTCTTGAATGATTTTTTTCCTATTTATCCCCTTTGGGCTTTGGATAAACTTCTTACTGTCTAACAAGCACCAGGTTAAACAGATTAAGATTTAATAGCAATTAAAGTAATATGTCCTGTTGGCTGTGCTGAATTTTTGCATGCAGAACCATGTGGCAGTCAAACAAGGCTTTACATGGGCAATGATGATAAAAGGGTGAAATTTTTTTGTGGCTAGTTTGCTATAGTGTTTACATGGTGTTTATGGTGAAGATTAACCCTAAACCACTGCATTCTTCTCTATTTTCCCAAGGACATAAAGATATAGCTACTGCAATTAAGATGCAGTTTTTTAAAATGAAATACATGGTGTTTTTAAAATTTTACACAATGAAAACAAAGCAAAGGTGATTATTGGAGCTCTAAATGCTAGTGAACAGGAGATCATGCAGCTCAGATCTATTTAAGGAAATAAAGTGACATATTCTTTGATACTCCATAGATTACAGATGTAAAATCATTGAATAATTCAAGCTGAAATTACCCATGCTTGACACCAAATAAATTTTTGCCATTCACTTTAAAAAATAAATTAAAATTGTAAAGATGAATATTGGCAAAACCATATATAAACAGAAGTATTTGTGGAATATTCATACCGTAAAATAAGCTGGTATTTTTGGAATAACAATCTTAAATTGTCTGGGAGGCTCTCCCTGTTGGACAAAGATAAAACAAGTTAGGTTGTTACCATGAGAGCACAGTGTGTAGAGAACAAAATCATCATTGAGTATCTGAGTATATAGAATTTAAAAAGTGGATGAAGGATGTAGAGAAGTATAGACTTAACCACTGAATGTATATAATTAAACAATTAAACAATAAACAATGATCCAAAGACAAAAACAGTTTTTCATGCATTCTTAAAAAGAGAATTGTTCTCACTTGATACGCTACCTATGATAAAATAAGTAGTTATACTTAAAATATAGAAAAACCAAATACTATTTTATATGTACAAAATACAAATGCCCAAACAATAATTATATCAGAATTTGAAGTCAGGGACAATCGGGAAACAAATATTAATTTTCAATTTCTTTCATAAGAGATTTTAAGAATGCGATAAAATAATCTCTTGTTAGATTGTTATTAAAATACTAATGGTGGACTATTAGTTGATGAAATGACACATATACAAACATTAATGATATTTTAAATTCAATTCAATAGCTTGTATGATTATGCAGAGACACATTACATTCCTACATGAATAGTGTATTACTCTCAAAGTGCATATACACAAGTACTTCTCCCATGGGAGGAACAGGTCCAATATGCATGTACATTGAATTTTACTTCAGCATACTGTTGCAAGCTGCAATGTGATAATGATGTGGTTTGTGCACTAACTATCACCACTCACCACCTTTTTGGTTGAACCACTCAGGTCAGTGTGGTTTTCAGAAAATTATGGAATTGTGGAAAATAAATTTTACAAATCACTGTCAATGCTCAAGCCATATGCAAACATATTATGCAAGATAACTATGAAAATTTAGTAATTTTGATCTCCATTATCACTCATATCTGACAATAACAACAATAACAAAGCCTTATCCCACTAGGTGAAGTCGGCTACATGGATAACACGACGTCATTCGGCATGGTTAAAAACCAAAGTTTCATATCACATATCTGAAATTAGAAACAAAAATATGACAATCAACAAAAGCATTATAAGCAGCATTTATTTCACCTTTTCTTTTTGATGACTGCCAATGAGGAGAAGAATCCCGTCTATATTTATACTTGTAATTATGACCTGAAGAGCATATACATCAGCTAAATGATTGAGAGTAACAGACCCTAATCGACACTTAAATATGACATCGAAGGACCATTTTGATCCTATAATGGAAATAAATGAATTAATGCTACTGGATTTCCTTCAAATTAAAGGACCATTTTGATGTCATTTTAAGGGCCAAATTGATGACAAAAATGTGGCATTGAAGGACCAATTCAATGTTGCATATATCTTGAAGGACCAATATTTATAAATGGAGGACTGATGTGATATCACGTATATCTTTCGAGGACCAATTGGACATCCACTCTACAGAATATAATAATAGTTCCAATTTTTTTATGTATACCATATATCAGGGCTTTCTATAAAATAACAGGCCCATATTCAAATTATAAAGTGAAACTTCAACAGTATCTACATGAGACTGATCAAAGGATTTCTTGAATTGCTTTTGAAAATCCTAGGCGTGATTAAATATATATATATATATATATATATATATATATATATATATATATATATATATATATATATGATTTACAATCTTTAATATTAAAATACTAGGAAAATAAAGAAACTAAGAAATTAGGAAAACAATACAAGTCACACCCTGATTATTTGCAAAAATAAATAGATTAAAGCCCAATATACAGTGAACTGAATAGAAAATGTTAAGGAGATACTTTCCAACAGATCCGATCAGTGAATCTTTTCTTTACTATTGGAGTCAAAACATGGTTTTAAACTTAATCGAGAAATCAATTGGCATAACATGGAAAAGTATAAAACATTTGTGACTAATTGGTCAAAACAGATGCCCTTGACTATTAAAACAACAACAGTGATAAGCAGTTTCCAGACATGGATCAGAAGGGAAAAGTCATGACCAGTACAACAGCCTATGTTGAAAGGAGAAAGTTTAGACCAAGAGTTTTCAAGGATCCCAAAAAAGAAGGGCATTTTTCAACATACAACAATAAAAGCAAACCTTTGAAGGCCCAGCTGCATGGAGAAGCCTACAGGCCTCCCGGCCATGTCCTTCAGACTGAATCCTATAATGAGTATAAAGCTTGAATACTTAGAAGGCAAAACATATATATTGTGGAGATGCTCAAACAGATTGTATATGCACTAAACTGATTGTAACAGTGGTGATAACAGATAAAGAAAAACCAAAACTCAAAAGTCAAAACTACCTTTGCTTGATGAAAATATGTTTTCAATCACTTGCTACATTCTAAATAACAAGATAATTTGTGGGTGGGTGTTGGCTCTACACCCAATTAGTTCCATGAATGACAAACCACAAGTATATTTCCAAGGAACCAACAAATGCCAGCATGCCTTGGTGCATGGCACAGCAACAGCGTGCAATGGACATTCCTAAAAAACTACCAAGATTCTTTACCTCAATATGGGCATACCCACACCCCGCACAAACAAAAATGCATCAATATGTATAAGTTGCAGCTCAAAATGGAACCTTCTCTAGTGTAAGCAAATCAATAGTATTGAAATCATACAGCAGCACATGGACTCCAAATAATTTCATTCGGAGTTATGTTCATAACTTAATCTCAACAAAATTAATCTTTTATGCCCAAAACTTAGTCAAGGACTTTTTGTATTGAACAGAAGGAAAAGAAATTAATGTGCTATAATCTATACAATAGATAAAAGAAACCAACAATATGGAACATATAGAACAGGAAAAAAAATTATGCAATCTTAATTGTTATATAATTACCTAAAGCCTGTCAGTAGTTCTGCTTCAAACTGGTTGGGAGTCAACATTGAAGCTACTGGAACAACCTGCCAAAATGTGTGTTACTCAGATGCTAACACTAGGAATATACTTCTCAAATAAAAATAGGATACACAAAAGGGAAGTATGCCTGTATCATCCTATAAAAATAGGACCCTGTTAACTAAGCAATAAAATATAATCTTCAATTATAGGTGAAGGCATAGAATAGTTCACTTCAGTCATACCTTCTCACGATAGACTGATACTAGCTCTTGAGGAACATAAAGCTTTCCTTCATCACCCATCACTGGATCACATACTGACAAGGAAGCACAATTTGATTAAATGTAAATATACATATATGGATTTATTTTCTAAAAAGAAAAAAAGAAAAAAACAAGCTTGAGGTTCAAGTGTCCAACACCCAAAAAAGAAAAAGATTGAAATCATTTTCCCCAGGTTTCGGTTGTCAATACTTAATAAAAATCACGACAAAACTGCATTCGCTATCTGGAACACAAACTGTAGTTGAGACTTAAAAAAGTGTAGTCCCTGTTGGCTACAACAGGATGTAAGTTATTTCTTCAATTTCTCTCTTTATGTATAAAGAATTAAACTGTCATTCATTGTTCCTTTTAGTAATATCTAAACATTTTCATAAAAGCTAGGTCAATATAAGATGGTCTGATGTTAAAACTTAAAAGTAAACCTGAAAATGATAAAGGAAAACACAAACATTAAGGCCGGATCAGATAACTTATCAGTGCAATTTTATGCGGCATATCAAACAAATGCCAAGTATTTTCAATATTCTCACCATACGAAAGACCTGGGTTTGTTGACCGAAGTTTGCTGACAACTTGCAATACAGTGTTTAGAAAAGACTCTGAACCAATATAACCTGAAAATACATGGATTTGGAATAGGGAACAAAGGAAGTAATGAAAATAGGGAACAAAATAAAACTGCAACAAACTGACAGGTTAGTGATTGAACACGACTGACAATATTACAGTAGTGTGCAAAGTATATCATAAATAGCATAACAATTATAATTTTGTAATACTAAAGGGAATATTGCAGGATGGCTCAACAATAATACATAGTAATGATATTGAAAAAGAGAAACTTAAGTTTGTCACCCAAAAAAAAAAGGAAAAAAAAACTTTTTAGAACACAAGAACTCCAACATCCAAAAAGAATATGATACTCAACAGACAGTCAAAGAATCACTTCATCTACTTTCAGTAAGATCAATTGAAGCATTTCATCAAGAGCTGCAAAAAAAAGTTCAATAAGAAAGACAGGTTGCCACCTATCATGGCAAAACTTGAATCAACTGCCTCCTTTACCTATATAATATACAGTTCGTGAGGTATTTTAAAATTAAATTACCTGTTAGCAAGTGAGTATAGAACAATAAATCATTTCCTTCAAGGCCTTCGATTAGATCCCAGAGTTGCTGTCCATTCAAAACCTGACCCTTAAACGTCGGATATCCTGCATTATAGCCATCAAATTTATCAAACCACAACTGCAGAATTACTTAATCAAGCACACCATACCACACCAAAACTTATTCACGTTGACAGACAGCGTCACACCATAAATCAAGCCACAGAGTCCTGAGAAGCTGAATGAAAAATTAAAGACTCAGCTTGCCTGTATGATTCGAAAACTGCACGGAATTAATTGGATCGACATCATATCCCAGTAGTTGCAGAGGGAAGACAGCGGATTTATTACCAACATACCCCTGAGAATAATAGCAAACAGCCACAAAGTCAAGGTAATTACATAGCAAGCTGCATGCAATTGATAATAACATCAAAGATTACTGCAAATTGCCAAGAAAAATCACGAATTCCATTTTTCTCAATCCAAAACAACATGCATATAAAAACACATAAACCTTAACATCTTTTCACCCTATTTAATCAGTTATCAAAGCATTTGATGTATATAATTAAGAGCATCTCTATAAGTATCGACTTTAATATTGCCAACATTGCAGTTTATTATTCTTCATTTCGACATTCAATCGGCGACACGTTAAACGAATATTTGATGCAATCGAGGTAAAAAAAATGCTGAAGAGAAAAACCTGAACGGTGTGAGATTGAATGCTGAGAACTCGACCGGTGTTCGAGGGAAGAGCGAGCGAGAGGATTGGAGGCGCCATGCGCGAATTCCTCGAGTTTCGTGCCCTTGAAAATTGGGAGAAAAAAGAGAAGAAAAAGAAAACGAAATGGGAACCGAAAGCCAATACAGCGAGGCTGAGAAAATTGAGAATCGGAAGAGAGTGATTAATTGATTTACCGGAAAATGCTCGTTTGTGGGGAAAATCTGAAGTTGAGTGAGAGCGGAGGCTTTAACAGCATGGAACAGTGTTCAACGTTGAGCCAGCCAACTCCTGCTGCGTCTACATTCATTCCGATGACGATGACACTTTTCATATGTTAATAATTTGTATTATTACCAAACTGCCACCACACGGGAAGGAATAAGAGATTCGAATTTTTTTGTCATGTAACTGAGATATACTATTGTACAAGTTTGTTTAAGTATAAGTAGCAAAATTGTACAACCCAATTCAACCAATCTAACTTATGTTTAATCTGTTAAAAAATGGGTCAATTTAAAAGGATAAAATATATTTTTTTCATATATTTTTTTTATCAAAATTGATTTTTATTTCCTATCATTTTAAATAGATCAATTCGATCTTTATACTTTAAAAAATAGGTGTATTTAATCCATATACAATAATGACTAAATGATTAAATAAAAATTAAATTCATTTATTTTTTAAAGTATAAAGACTGAATTTATTAATTTAAAATTATAGGGACTAAAATTAATTTTGACTAAAAATATAAGAATTAAAAACATTTTATTCATTTTTAAAAAAATCAATCCAAGAGGTTGATCCAACCCAACCTATCTTCAAACTACCAAAAAAAAAATTTAATTAGATCAGATTAGGCTATAAGTTCGTTTAGAGAGCAGGCTAAAACTCTCAATTCAATTTACCCTATTTAGCAAGTTAAATGGCTCATTTTTGGTGAATCAAACTCATTTTTCTATTCATGTGCTTAAGGATGTTTTAAGATATCATTTGACTTGAATTTAGTTTTTTATTTTTTAAGAAATAAAAATTAGATCAAACAGTTTTTTTAGAAAAAAAGAAGTTCTTTAAGCATTTTAAAAACTTGAATCAAAGAGTTTTTAGAAGAAATAAATCTCTATAATTCTTTTTTCTCTTCCCCTCTTCTCTCTCTATTTGCTATTTTTATATTTTAAAAAGGAAATAAAATTATCTAACAATTTTTATTTTTATTTAAAAATTATTTTTTTAGTTTTATCCTAAATAATTTGTTTAAAGTTGAGATTATCTTTTTTTTTACATACGAAATAAATAATAAAATGATTAAATAAATTCAAGCTCAATACAATAATATTTACCATATTTGATGTTTTACACTATTTAATCACCTTAATTCAAGCAAGGAAAAATAAAAATAAAAAATAAATATATTTTTAAAAATAAATTTTAAAGAAAATTATATATATAAATATATATTATTTATATTCACTCATTTTTTTCTGTTTTTTCAATTAAAAAAATAGATAAAAGCAAAACTAGAGAAAGGAGAGCTAGTGGCAACGGGCTTCACATGGATATGTAGTGAAATGTAACAGAGACGAAAAAGAAAAAGAAAAGAACAAGATGGGACAGTTTTTGACAACTTACGTCAATTGTTTTAAATAACCATAAAAGATATGGCCATACAACGTCGGATAGTATAATAAAGTGTTTATGTTTTGTCGATATATAAAGAGCCGAAGTTGCGGTAGAATATAGTAGCAGAGAATCACATCCTAAAAGATTGATATACCAATATCAAAAATGCTTTATGTTCTTTCTATCACATGTCGTTTGTTAAGATATATAGTTATGAGATGGTTATACCAGAACTTTGAGCTCTAAATGTCAAGTCAACAAAATTTAAATACATGAAAAATGATTTATCTGACAAATTGGAAAGTAGTTAGTTATTTACCAAGCGTGTTTTCTCTTTCTTTTTTTGAATTTAAATAGTATGTATTTAGTTATAAAGAGAAAGTAGTTAAATAATTGCTTATTGGATGCTTAACTACTTTCTCTTTGTCTTTTCTAAATTCATTTACTCCATATATGCATGCATTTTATTTTTGAAACACTTTTAGTTTCTTCACAGTTTACAAACTTATACTTTATTTCCTATCTAGTTACATTAGATCTAGCACCTTCTATTTCTATTCTTTGGTAATTTACTCTCCTTGCCAAATTTCCTACTATTTACTAAACTTAATTTTTGTTAGTTTATTCCTTGTTAATCTACTTTTTCTTCAAAAGGTTGATTTGTTGTCAATTCATTTTTTCTATCAACACGTACACTACTCTTCACCAAATTTTGTCACTATTTCACTTTTCACACTTGCATAAGATTTCTAAACTATTTCACTTTTCACACAAGATTTCTAAACTATTTCACTTTTCACACTTGCATAACATTATAAAAAATCCCACATGGAGTTGCTAATCCTGATGTGTAGTATCGATGTTATATAACTAACTAGCTAGAAAAAGATTAATTTAGTATTTGACGATATAAGATTAACTAGTAATTTTAGGACATTAATTAAAAAAAATTAAAAAGAAAAAGTATTTAATGTAAAAATTACAAGAGAGTATAAAAAGAGTCATGATCAATACCTAATTTTACACATCCAATAAAAATTTTATACTTTTAATTTTTTAACCAATAACTTAAAGACACTAGTTAATATTTATCTTAATTATTTGATGACAAGAAAAATCATTCGTAACCATATTTAAATTGGATCTGGACAACTTTCTTAATTTTGATGTAACATTCAGCATGAAACACAAAAAGGATTAATCATTTTTTTTCTAGAAATAAAATATCCTCATAGTAAAAAAACATGAGATTAACTCTCAAAGTATAGAGATTATTAAAATAAATTTGACATTTTTCAATAAATTTTTCTTCTTACATATAACTAGAAAATCGAATCCAATCTATCACTATACTTAAAGAAATTCAGTCATTTATTAATTATGATAGACTTGTTGATTAAAGTTTGATTGTTTTGGATGTATCAGAACCCGGAGAAAAAAAATAAAAGGTCGTTTTAGCAGCTGCAAAGGTTTGACACAAACATTTTATATCATCAATTGAATAGATTGTTATTTTCAATCGACCCAAATTAATAATGATAGTCTTACAAAACTGAAGAAAAGTAGCTTACCCGTTAACTGATTCAAAGTTCAAACAACATGAAATGAACCAACATTTTGGGTGACTACTTGGAATTGACATTCATTAATTAGCCTTTTTAATTTGGTCATTTTCATCAGCGTTGGGAAAACAAATTAAAATTAATAATAATGGGTGACTCATCTTTGCTTCTTACTCTTTCCTACGAAGGTGAGAATCCACCTCTGGTGGATGTGTGATGCACGTCATTCTTTGTGATCAGTTGCAAAACTCGGACAATAACTAAGGTACTTTCTTAGTTTGTGGTTTGTATGGATCCAAAAAGGGGAGGAATTAATTTAAATTAATATGAAAGTGTTTAATTAGAAGTGAAATTTGAAAAATCGTTATATGCTTTTCTTAGATTAATTGTAGAATGTGTCACGTAAGTATATATTGAATTCCATTATCTGAAAATTATATTGGCTACGAATTGAAATTAAAAAAGAAAAAAGAAAAACAATTCTCAGATCTCTTTTGTATCTCCTGTACTAATTTATTGGTTTGGGCTTGGTGCCCAACGTTTGGTTCGATTTTAGTTTCTTTGTTTTTTTTAGCCTTTGGTCTGCTCCCTCCAAAAAAAAATAATGAGAATTTTAGTATTCTAATTAATTTATAATGTAAAAATATATTTCATTCTAAAAGGGCATGGGTAAGAAATTTAGGACCTTAGGTAAATTATGTAAGATCCAGTTCATTACTTATCCATCTTTGTTTTATTCTTTTGACATTTAAAATCGTAAAATTATTTATTAAGATTTATATCTTAATAATTGGAACGGTTTACTCTTAATGGATATAAGCAAGGTTAGTCTAACTATGAATGTTAGCCAAAAAAAATAGCAACATAATTAATAATGATGTTAGTCTAATTAAGAAAATGGAAAGAAAAAAAATGAAATTTTTACTCTCCAAAATATGGACATTGAAAGCAGCGCTACATTGGAGGGGGCAATTAGGATTAGCCTCCTTGCTCCATAAAATAGCCTCCATGCATGACTCCATGTGTGTGAGTAGGAGAGGAAATTAGGGTTGACCATCTTAGAATAAACTCTATAAAAAGTATCACAATTACTCTCATTTCATAATCTGAATAATATTAAAGTTTTATTATGAGCGAGTGTGAGTTAATTATTATTTGATTTCCTTTTTTTTCTTAAATTAGAAGTTTGTTGATTCTTATTAAAGACTTTCATATCTTTGTGACTTATGAGTTTTGTTCTTTGTCATCTGATTTCTCTATTCTTCTCTCTCTTTTATATTTTTAACTCTGTGTCTCTCACTTCTCCTTGTTAATAACCATATACATAATAATTAATTAGGTTGACTGGATGGTTGAAACAAAGAGAAGAGAAGGAAGAGATCATGAGTTCAATTTCTCCTACTAATATTTTAACAAAATTAACAACCAATATTTGTCGATAAAATAAAAAAGAAAAATAATTCATGTCCTATAGTTTAAATTAACTAAACTCACTTGAGTAGATTTAATTTCTTTAATTATTACTCATTTCCTCATTTAACAACAATATATTTTTAAAAAAAAAATATTATGCTCAGTAAACTATTTTATAATTATTTATAAATTGAAAGATTTAAATATTTGTTTTTTTTTTGTATTTCAATTTATATTTTTTATCGTTAGAAAAAATAATCTACCACTAATTATTTTACTATTTTAAATTTTTAATTTTTATCTTCTATTAATATTTAAAATTATACGCATATAATGTAGGGAAAAGAATGATATAACTTGTGTCACTAACTAGGCCCGTCCGAGGTTAATTTGATAAATTCTTGAATTGAAATTAAATATGATGCATTTTGAGAATAGATTCAAATAATGCATCATATCGTCCTAACTTGATTCAGTGTCCCAGGTATTCTATTAAAAAATATAAGTTTTTTTTAATATTAACAATTATGTATCAATAATAAAACTTTTTATTTAATAGGTAATATATATTTAGTATAGCCTGATATTATATTTACAATGTTATTACTTTTTAAAAATATATCTTAATTTAAATTTTATATTTCTTTTATTTTACTTGAACTATATATAATATTAAGAATTATGTATTATGTTAAAAAATCAAATTGCATAATTTTGTCCTATATGTCTGGGGTTTTAATTGGATCAAATAAAGACAAAGATATACCTATTTCACCTATTTCAACCGGCCGCTTACTCACCTCGATAATATATGAAATATTTACTAATTTTATATACATACAAATTATTTTATGGAGAACATGCAATTAATGGCTCTTATTCCTACCTATCCCATCTCTCTTCCACACATTTCCCCACTTCTCCCATGTGCTCCTCTGAATTTTTGTCTTGGACTTAACCTTTAATCGCTTTCCATCCTTTTACTTCCATATATTTTTCTCACCTTTATTCATGACTACACATTATAAAGTGAACGTTAAAAGGTATACCTTAAAGGTTAGGTTGAGGTTTGGTCTAAGTTATAAGCCTCCATGTCCCTACTGAGGTTTGCTTGGTACATATTTTTCAGGCTTGTTGAAGTAAGCGTAGTTGGTAGGTTTTAGTTTGTTGAAAATGCAGGATCTTCCAATATTGAAACTAATAAAGAAGTCAATGTCCCTTCTAACTGAAAACTATTTCATAAAGATGATTATTGGATGGATAAATCTTCAAAAAGCTTTGGGTACTGTGTAATGGAGTCCCCATAATTTTTTTTAATCGCGTTCATGTAGAATATTATATATAATCACTGCGAATCAATGAACTGGGACTTATCATATAGTTCTAGAGAACAATTATTATTTAAACATCTGAAATAATTTATTATTTCATATGTGTCTTATTCATTAGACCTAGTTGCATGGTAGAAGACTAGTTGTAACTACAGACATTAGAGTTGTTGTTTGGTGAGATTACTTCAAGATATGTCTCTAGACTTGGATTCCTTGAGAGTTGGGTCAAAGTTTCACCGGTTTTCACTATAGTTATGAGCCTTCTAGCATCTTAGCAGCTATATTTTTTTAATAAATATAATCTCTTGTTGATTGTATTAGTTTGAAATACTTAGTTAATATGGTTAAACTAATCAAATTTTTACAAAGCAAAAGTAGTGAGTTATTGTTGGTATCACATCAATCTACCTACTCCTTTATGTTCTTCTACTTAAAAGGTATTTAATTGAAAGATTAAGGTTGCACTGTTATGTGCTGACGGAAGGCATAAAAAGAATAAAGGGGGGAGAAAGCTGATCAAAGTTAAAGAGAGATCATGGTGTTTTTAGTTTGAAAGTCCAAATTGGACAGAACCATTTAATGTAAGTGTGACTGTGTGGTTAGCACCTCTATGAAACAGACATATATCTATTAATAAATGCAGAGAAAAAGAGTTGAAAATGTAAAAAGGCCTCTTAAGCGCCTTCTCCCTTTCAAAAGTTGCCTAACATGCTACAAGTCATGCAGCATACTCAACTCATATACGTAGTTTTGATCCAAACCCTAGAAGTGTTCTCTACGTATGTTAAAATTAAACAAGTAGTGCTTCTTGAGATTAATATACTCTGCCTCGATTGATTGCATCAAGATCGATACTCGATAAGTTTCATATATTGTTATATTAATATTAAAAAACAAAAAATATATATTGAAGTCTTTGTGAAGATCAAAATATTTCACAGTTTTATGTATGTTTCTATTTATGTTGTTTTGTATTATCAAGTCACATTAGTACATTGATATGCATAAATAACATATGTCTGTATAATTTTTTTTCGGTGAAGACATATCTGTATAAATAGTGAAGATAATAATTACTTATTTTTTCAATTTTGTTTTATTTAGATGTATGTAAGTATCGGTATACACAGTATTAATTATACACCATTATATTGGTAGGTAAAAAACTATTGAAGTTGTTTTTTTGGTATTGGTATAGACAAATCAGATAAGAAAAGAATAAGAACAAATCTCTCTTCTTTTTCTCAATGGAAAGACATGAGTTGGATTAAGATTTAAAGTTTGGCTAGGCTCCACAACTCATATATTTCTATAAAGAGAAAAGACATTTTACATCATCTCTCTTTGGAAAAAATCTGCAACGACCCAATTAACTTTAGGACAAACTAATTTAGTAAATATTTTTCTTACACTTAGCTGCGAATTCGGAAGCAAGTGTCGATTATAAAAATAACACAAATTACTTAATTAATCAGTATTTATAATCTTTCAATATTCAGAAATCAATTTGATGGAATCAAATAAATCCGCACAGTGAAGCAAGAAGAAGATGGAAGATCAAACCAATACTAGACAAAGGAGATTGGTAACAAGAATCTCTGGATCTTATTGTAAACAAAATCAATCCCTTTAATAATATAAAGCAGGAGAGATTAGTATATGAATTGCATGCATTAAAAATGTGGTCCCCACTTATAACCATCCAAGTGAGCTTAAACCCCACCAAACTTAACTTTGTCCCCCATTAATTAAATCAATGGTTTCACACCACTATTATATATCAACCCTCTCTTCCCTTATTTGTATGGAATCTCTAGCAAAATTCCAGTAATTCACACACATCTTCTAATTCGCTTTTGTCAACCTCTTTATTAATTGGCACAACCCGTGATGGCAATATAAATAGCAAAACCACCAGCAACACCACCCTTTGTCCACGAGAGAAAGAAATCAATCACATCCTATCCAAATTCAAATCACGAAGAACAAGTAAAAAGGAAGAGATGGGAAATGCTATGGGGAGTAAAAAAGCAAAGGTGATGAAAATAGACGGTGAAACGTTCAAGCTCAATACTCCAGCAAGAGCAAACGACGTCGTTAAGGACTACCCTGGACATGTTCTCTTGGACTCTCACGCGGTGAAAAACTTCGGGCCTCGGGCCAAGCCACTTGAGCCTGACTACCAGCTCAAGCCCAAGAAGATTTATTTTTTGGTGGAGTTACCCAAGGTTAAGCCCGAACCATTAGTAACGAGGAGGGTGCGATCCAGTGGAATCCGTGGCATGAACGCCCAGGATAGGCTTGATTTCTTGATGCTGTCGAAACGCTCCGTTTCGGACCTTACCATGGTGAAGCATGGGCCCAAGCCAGAAAATGGTGGGCCCACGAGGGTCAAAATGAGGCTGCCCAAGGCCCACTTGGAGAGGCTTATGGAGGAGAGCCACGACGGGAGCGAGGTGGCGGAGAAGATCATAAGTTTGTATATGGGGAATAATGCCGCCGTGGACGGCGGCGGCGCAACGGTGGAGGCCCAAAAGGAGGTTCACAATCGCAAGCCACGAAGGGTATGTTATGTTTGTTTAATTGTTTTCTACTATTTTATGAGAAAGAGTAGTAATATATTATTTAACATATTCTTTTTAATACATAGTTTATTGAAAGTTAATAATTTTTTTGTAAGTCTTACTTATTGTTATTTAATGATTCTCTCTTATTTATATTTTTAATAAATTTTAACTAATTAGAGAGAGTGGTGCATGATCAAAAGAACACCCTAGAAGATGTGTAGCTAACACTCTTCTTATTTTATTGATTTTAATGTTGTGAGTTGTACTCTTGAATCTTTGACATTTTGTTTGAACGTTGGTGATCTTCTTCTGCTGTTTCCATACATATATAAGCAAATTGCTAGATACCGACGTGTACAAAAGTTTTGTTGCGTACATACACATGATCGTATCTTGTGTGAGCTTGGGAAAATGATCTAATTGAACATTCACTTAATAATAAATCTTTATTATATGAAAATTTATATAATCAATTTTATGAAAATAAGATAGAAGTTGTGTTTGATTTGACTTTTTTTAATCTTTAAAAGTTATTTTAATGTTTGAAAAATTAAAGTTAAAGTTATTTAATATTTTTTAATTTAAAAGTTAAATCTTCTTGAATAATAAGGAAAGAGAAAGGAGGAAGAAAACAAAGTATAAAAAGTTGTTTACTACATTTTTTTTCACTATAAAAAGCTCTTCCTATTGTTTAATTTTTGTATGATTAATTGTGTTTGCCACATTTTTTTTTATCTTTTAAAGAAAGAAAAGCTTATAATAAATTGGATTAAATATTGCATGCAAGTTCCATTTTTCTGTGCTTATTAAATTTGAGTTAATTTTCATTCCCTGTTGGTGCAAATTTGATATTTTTAATTAATTAGAAATCATTCTAAGTATTTTAAAGTAATTATTATAAAATTTAATAAATTTATTATATATGATAATTTGTGAAGAGATAACCGTGTAATGTTTTAATTGAATTTGTTAAATTTTGTTTAAGTAACGTGATATTTTTGACTGACTTGATTGGTTTTATTTTAATAAGTCCAAATTTTGCACTTCATCTAAGATCCGAAGTTGCCGTTATTAGTTGACCACCTGAATGATGACAACAAATTGGAAACAACAAAAATTTGAATGTCAAGTTTTGACATTTTCTAGTTTACGAATCAAAAAGACCGGCAACCCAAAAATTTGAAGAGAGAATGAGAGATTTTGTGAACGAAAGCATAATTGAGACAAATTATACTTAATGATTTTAGTAGCAATCAACCTTAGTTTGCTGATGCTAATGATAGTGTTTGATGGAAATAAAATTATATTGCTAGTTTTAACTGCTCAGATAAATACATTCACTCTTGACTCGGTTTTTTCACGTTGTTTATGAGACTTCTTTTGTTTATTTCTCTTTTGGTCGTTATGAGGTTGCTTCTTAAGCCATCTAACATGGTAAGTAACATGTCTCACCGTATTCTTTGTTCTCATTCATTTTGGACCATCGAAAGATGCAGAATATGTTGAGGCAGAAGTCAAACGTAGAATCGCATCAAAAGTCGGTGCTTATTTTTAAATTCCATTTATTATAAAAGTTAAATCATAGTTGTGCACTAAACTAAACACATGCTGCATAAAATTATCTTTCAAATAAATACTTTTTAGAACAAAATAATGCAATAAAAAATACAATTGATATCAATCTTATATTGATTAAAATAGAACTGGATTTTTTTATTCCTTACAATATGTTTGGAAACACGTTAAAAAATGTTAAACATGGATCCCCAACGCAATTAATAGTTACCTTTGCATCATTTTCAATATGATTTTACTTTAAACGTGAATTTCACGTGGAACCAAACACATATTTAAACAAAATATTGAAGTGGTTAGAAAAATACAATTCATGACAATTATTATCATTATTTCTATCTAATATTTTGTAACAATTTTATCCCTAGAAATGAATATTCATAAAATATTTTTGAAAAAGAAGGTATATATTTACTAAATTAAAATGTGACACTTCATCCCTTACATTTATATAAAAAAAAAAAAAAGTGTTTTCTATTTTCCAATCCTTTCTTTCAATGGTTTTAACACTTGGCAGACCCTTTTGCATACTTGTTTGCCACAATGCATGAGGGTAACAGTGAGCAAGCCAAAAACGTCAACATTGTCGGTATGTCAGCAACTATGCCGAGAAATGCAGCATAAGGACTCAATCAATATAATTATTCCTCGTTTGGTAGTTGTATAGCACCTTCAGAAAACGTGTTGTTGGAACCATTACTGAATGTCTTTGAAAGTTGGCTAACAAGAGTAGAATATTTCAATGTCAGTCATAATTAGCCTATGATATGTGTAGTTAGTTTCCTAGTAATTCGTTTCGGTTTCCATGCAAAGGCTCGTTCAAATTGCAATATTGTATCTCCATTCACATATATTAATTACCAGTTAATATGTAACTCTTCATGGACTTAAGCTAATGTTCTTTATATCTATTTTTTTCAGAAACGGGTGAGTTTCAGCCCAGTGGAACAAGCAGAAATTCATGAAGAATCAGCAGCACCACAACAGTCACTAGTTTATAGCAGTCCTTCCAGATAGTCATTTATGCAGAAGCAAGCCATTATTTATATGTTAGGTGCTTCTAATGCAATTTAATTTTGCCCTAAAATCTGTAGCCTATATATTGATAGACATGTCTATACATTTATACAGTAGTAGTGCTAGGACCAGAAGATGCAAATGTTGCTTCAATGATTCGCCCCATTTGTAGTCAAATGTGGAAATATATTTTCTAGAGATAAAGTGGAATTAAGCACATGTTATCAGTTAAGTGCCTATAATCCTAACTAAAAATATCTCGCAAAGTAGTAATATAATGTCAAATAGCAGAAGAAAAATTACACTAAATTGCATTAATAACAAGTGTTAAGCATTTCAAACCTCAAGTATGCAATAATGAGTTATTCAAACTCATATTTAGCTTGATATCATCTAGTGCCTGATCTATGTAACAATCGGCATTATTACATGTCAAATAGTCACAAAGTTCAAACAAATGCTTATTTAGATACCCTAGAGTCAAACTTATTTCTAATGGCATCCCAAAAGGCAGGAATAGAGATGTCATCAGGCACCTCCTTAAATGATGGGAGATAGTTTACATCCACAATTACATGGTCATGAGTACCTTCCTGAATTACAACATCAAAACCAAAGATGGTAAGCTGAAGCCTTCTCCTAAGCCAATTTGCAGCATCTGTAACCAGCTTAAGGTCAATAGGCTCATTACTTGTGATACTGTCAGCGGTCGGCATAGATTTTAAGCTATCAAACAGTAGAGGTTTGAGCTCATCACCATTAGATGATTTCCTCAAAATATCAGCATTTGGTATTGACTTCTTGACAGCATAGAAAATCTTTTCACCCAAGACATAAAATTTATACAAAGTGGATGAATGATCCACATATTCCTGAATAACAGCTGGAAGAGGAACACTTAAATTCTTAAAATCATCAACTTTGAAAACAATTGCCATCTTATGTGCATCACTGACACCACAAGCAACCTTAGGTTTCACTATACATGGAAGAGACAATCTAGCTTCAGCTAGTCCAGTTGCAAAATCAAATTCATCAAAGTTATCAGCCTTAAGAAAATGGGCCCCTCTGATCAAATATTTGCCTTCAGTGTTCAGTTCTACTAAGCCAAGTAGAACTTGTTGAATTTCTAGCCTATCCAATAAAGGATAAACATTACTCAGTGGATCAATAACACAGAAATCCTGGTGCTGATCCAAGTATCTTTGCAATGCTTGGATGTTCTGTGTAAAAGTAATATTATTATCTTCAATTGATAATATTTCATCAGTGGCTTTGTGGAGAACTATGTCAACACCCTTTAATTGAGATGATAAAGGCAGCTTGGATGCGAGAGGCACAAACATCAACCCATTTTGAGTAGGACACAAAGGAAATGCACCCCTCTTTGCAAAATCTTCGACACGAGAAGGCTTCATTGTATAACTCACAGTCACAGCATTGGTTCCAATTGATCTTTTATTTAAGTGGCATATGGTCAATGGAAACTCCTCTAAGTTTTCAATCTGAAGTATATTTGGATTGTGACATATGCTTTCACCTCCAACATTTAGAACAACAACCAGCCAATTATAGCTGCTTAATTTAGGTAAGAACTCCTTCTTATCAGAAATCAGATAAATAATAATGCTGCCATCATCAGTATTACTCCATCCAGGCATAACCTCACTTACAGAATCATTTAAGATGAAGCAATCAAGTGAGTACAAACTAGCAATTTTTTGAAGAACACTTGCCTTGTCATCTGGAAGGCCAACACCATAAGAAATTCCACTATGCGTTCTGGACAGGAAGAGTGTTCGGATGAGAGACTCAGCTCCTGGCCGGAGTAAAGAAACAGTTTTATCATCACCACTTTCAGCCAAGAGTACTGATTCATCCAATAACACCCCCCTCACTATACCCATCTGAGAGTGGATGCAGCACTACCAAAACAAAGAATGAAACAGTTATCATTACAACCTTTTTTTTAAAGTAAAAACATAGAAAGTAGAAAAACGTGACTTAGTTACCATCAAACACACAATATATTAGATATATGTAAATTTTAGAATCAATCTAATGAATTAGGTTGATAATGATCGACCCTCAAACCATAATTTTTCAGAATACAAGATTTTTCTACTTCCATATTTAATACAACTAATAGTCTGAGTCTCAGAATGTATGTCAAAATGTCAAATATATTAGAATATTATTGGTTAAACAATTTCCAAAGATTAAAGTAACAGATATAAGTAGACGGCAATCTGTTTGCAGAATTAGCCACATGACCCACATCTCATTCGGTTTCATTTTTATCAGAAAATGAGGAAGCATCCTGCTTCCTTATAAGATTACTATAACCAAAAATTCTTCCAAAATGAAATAACAACTTCTCTTGTATTAATCCTTAAACAAGAAGGACAAATTCTATTTCCCTTTTTCAAAGATGTCACTTTACCTTTAGTTCTAGAATGAACAATGAGACCAAAGTAGTTCAAATTGGGATCAATGTTAAATGCCAGCCCAATAGAATTTCAAACACCATAGTACTTGCCCTTTCTCCACCCCATATCCCAATCTCACCAGCTTTTGCAGGGCAAGCTTTCACACCACATTGAGCCGACACTCCAATCATAGTTAATATCACCTCCCTTATGGGTGTAGTGAAGTTCAGCTCCTATTTGCTCTTAGTTCTTCTATGGGTATAATAAGCTATGATCAATTCTTCTTTTTCAAAGGTGGATATTGCAAGGCTTCACATCTCCTATGAGGTTTTCAATCCAAGTCCATCATATCCTGAAGTTATAATGCATCCCAATAAATAGTAGACAATTCCTATTTTCCAGGCCTCAAGGCTTCACAAAACTCCCACTCCCTTATTCATCATGACATGATTAATTCCATAATCTGTTTCATAACCTACTCTTTATTTTATTTTTTTTAAATACCATTTCGGGGTAAATGCCAAGTTTCAATTTTTGACAATTGATCCAGCTTCTAGCCAAAAATATCACAAATTTACAGCACACTATGAAACTGAGTATATGAAAATGAAATCGACCAAAATGAAAATTTGAAAAGAAAAAAAAGAGAGAGAATGGAACTTTGGAATAGAGGAGGGACTAGAAGAAGAAAAAACAATGCAAAATCACATAAATCCAAAAACATGCAAACAGAATTGCAAGAAGAAGAGATGAATCAGGTAAAGAAGAAGCTCACACCTGATACAAAGATGATCTCTCTCTGACGTGAGAAAATTTCCTCTTCTAATTGGTGGCTTAATTAGAGGTTTAGGAAAATGGACGAAGTCTCAGATCAGAGGTTTCAAACGTTAATGTGTGGATGTTTGGAGAAGACAAGGAAGAGGAGCAAAACAGGACTGAACAACTCTTTAGCAAAATTGAAAGCGGGTTCATCAGACATCAACGTTTGATTCCTGATTTAACACGAATATATATTAATTTTGTTTTAGCAAATTGTTTCTTTAATAAATTAATGTTGGAGGAAGAGCGTGTATCGAAGTGTTATTCCAACTTTATTGCTAATCAGAAATTGGAATAGAATTATTTTATATAAAACATAAATAATAGTTTTTCTTTTCTTTTAATCAAAGTATTCTTTGATAAAAATAATATTTATTTAAGAACTCACATCTCTTAATATATAAATGATAATTTATGTTAACAAAATAAATTCATGTTTTTGATGTTCACTTCTTGTTAAAGATTGCTAAATTCTTTTATATTATTCATTTAAGTTAGATTATAACTTAAAAGAGATAATCAAATCACCACCTAGATGATTCAAAAATAAAAACTGACATATATTATTATTATTGAAATAAATAAATAAAATTAATTGTAATTAATTGTTAAAAATACAATATCATCTTAAGTAAAATTTAGAAAATTTTCCTTTTTTTTAAGTGTTTTTTTTTCTAATAACTAATTTTTTTATCTTAATTTTTCAATTTATCATGGAAAAAAATTTTAAACTTTAATTAATATAAATTTCGATCAAAAAATAAATAAAATTTTATTATAAATTATTTTTACCAAAAATCGAATTCAATCCAACCTAACCTAGTTCTTCTTTAGATCTACTTTTTTTCACTTCCATAGTATCTAAAAAATTTTGTGCATAATTTTATATTTTTTATTATTTTATTTCATGCAGTATTTTCGATATGATTTAAGTCATTTTGATTATTTATTATCATCATCAAATTTGATCTCCCTAGAGTTTTTACATGTCATTGCATGCAAATTTAAATTTATATTGAACATTTAAATTCTGCTAGATATATATAACAAAAGTTTTTTTTTAAAAGCGTAATATCTCCATAACCTATAGCCATGAGTCTATATTAAGATATAGATATTATTGATGTAGATTTTATCTCTGGCAACAAAATTTACTCCATAAGTAGAAGTAAGAAATTGAACTCTTGAAGAAAACCCAATCAATATACATAACAAAAGTTAATCCAACACAATAAAATGTATTTTTTTTTATGTATTGATAAAGAAAATTAGACCTATCAATAGAAACATTGTATCTTTTTTCGCCCAAAAAGAAAAAAAAATAAACAACAATAATGACTTTATATTAAATACTCCCAATAAAAAATTATCACATACATAAAAAAAATTTCCCTATCCATTTTTCATTTTTATCCTACATAAAACTTTATCACATACTAACAAGTGTACTCCAACAAAAGCACTGTCAAATTCAGTATATAAACCAGAACAAAGTCCTTCCATGCGTTTCTATATAAATCAAAGTAAAAAGGGGCAAAAAAGATTGCTTAAGCTTATTTTGTGCATACATACGGAAAAAGCAAATTAACTGAACGACTGCGTAATCCAAGCGTTACGCATAATATACATTGGTACGCAACTCTAAGTCACTAATTAAAAGAAAGAACTTACAACATATATATATATATATATATATATATATATATATATATATATATATATATATATATAACATTATTATCATGGGGAAATTAATTAACATATAGTTAGAACTTAGATGGGGATGGCATTGGTGACTGAAGGATATATGACTGTAGCGGGATGACCCATGATTTTGCGACCCTTTGTGTGGCGAAAGCAATACACGAGAGCCCCCACCGGCCACTCAACCACCGCTGCCGCCGCAAACGCCAGGAACCCGAGCGTTGGCCCCACCACCTTGCACCGGCAAGGGTTGCTGGTGTTGCCACATTGCACGCATATTGGAACCCCAATTCCAACCATCTTCAATCAAATTTAGACCTGGCTAGTTTGTGTAGTGTTGTGAACTTGGGAGTGATATGAGGATAATTTTGTGGAAGATGATGAAGTACTTTGTAACTTTGATTTTTGTTCATGTTGAAGATTAAGACCATGGTCTGTTTTTATAGAGAAAAAAAGTGTTAGGAGAAATGAGATTTGATTGGAGAACTAGTGGGTTGGGTTTACGAGCTACGTGTCTGCATGTAAAGGCATTATTGGTACACGTGTCAGTTCTTGCTTGACCTATTAGACACGTGTTTTTGTTTACTTATCTGGTTTTTGTGCAAAAACAGTCCTGAGACACGTGTCGTTTCGAAGGACTGTTGTAATTAATCATCATTCCTAAATATTTTGTTTAAGTACATAGCCATATTAATCTTCTAAAAAAAAGCTAATTTAGTCTTTGAAAATATAACTGCAAAGTATATTTAATTGTCAAATAATAAAAACTTCATTTAATGTTTTTAAAAATGTATTGTATTGGTTAAATCAGTATCGTATTAAAGATAAAGATTGATTATACATGAAAAAACGACTATTTAATTAACTAATAAAATACATATTTAAAAGAATTACTTATAATCTTTGTCTTTTAAAAATTAAAACTCAACAACATATAACAATACATAAAAATACAAAAGCAAGCGAATTGTTGAATCTTGCTATTGTATTTTTATTTAAAAGTATATGCTTAGTTGGTTAAGTAGTTACATTACTTGCATATGGTTAGCCTAATAAGATCTACAAATAGGACCATGCATAACTAATTTAATAATCTTTTATTAATCAATATGTTATCTCTTGATATATATTCTTTCTACTTGGCGTATGCCTATGATCTTTTTTGCTCTCATCTTTTGATTACCAACATGGTATCAAAGCTCTTCCATGAAAAGAGCAATGATTTCACTGCAAAAGAAGAAGAGAAATTAAGAGAAGGAAGTTAAAATTACATATGATTCATAAATATTTGTACGAGCAAGAAATGGAGATGAAAAATATTGAAGAAACTAAGGATTTTATCTATGAACAGAAACTCATTAGTTATTTGCCACAGCTAATCTCATCGATCATCTTCCATGATTGTGTTGGAGAAGCTTGATTCAACGACAACTTCTTAGCAATGTTGTTGTCACTAGATTCCTTCCTTCCCTCCTTCTTGCTTCATTTGTCATCAATAATATCGGGCATCGACCATTTCTCCTCCATTACAAGAGATGCAAACTCTAAAGCCAAACCTCAACAGAGGTGCTTTTGTCTTCTTTTTTTTCCTATTAAGCATTGATGGTTAATAAGAATTCTCCATTTGATATACATATATGTTTGTCAGGCACTAAGTGCTCTACGGACACTAGGTGTTTAGTTATAAGATGTTTTATGGAGTGAGGTGTAGGTCTCTAAAAAGTAAAAAGAGAAACAATAGTAATACACTCTCTAAGACCAACTTCAATAGAGATATTTTTGTCTTATTTTGCTTATTAAGGGTCGATGTCTCTTAAGAATTTTCTGTTGGAGATACATGCTTGTCAAGCACTAGGTACTTATTTAAGGATTGATGTGTCTGCAATTTATTAAAAATCATAAATTTTATAATTTTTAGTTCTTATTCAATAAAATTCACTCATAATTTTATAATGTTTAATAGATTTTAAGTAATAAGAAAATCATTAAAATAAATAAGTTTGACAATTATATGGTCCTCTCCACTGTTGTTGTTAATATAACTACGACGGCTCTTTCCAGCCAGCAATCATTGCTATTATGTGACAAAAATATGGTGTTCGATCTCCAATGTTGTTGTGTTGTTAATTGATGAGCAACTCACATTAGAGATGTTCTTAGATCTGGATTGCACGTCTTTGTCTCCTTTTGTTCCCCATAAATCAAGAGGGACAGAGAGAAAATTAGTATAATGATTTTATTAGTTGTGAAATTATTGTAATCAAATAAGATACAAAAGTTTAAATATGTTTTTGGTTTTTGGTTCATGTAAATTAGTATTTTTTTTTTAAATTTTAGTCCTTGTAAATTTATTTTTTTAATTTTAGTTCTTCTAAATTCATATTTTTTTATTTTGGTCCGTGTAAGTTTTTTTTTTATTTTTAATCTTTTTAAGTTTGTGTTTTTCTAATTTTAATTTCTTTAAAATTTTAATTTTTTCATTTATAGTCCCATAAGTTTACATTTACAGGAATTTAAATTGAAAAAAATATAAACTTACATAGATTAAAAATAAATAAAATATTTCACGTGAATCAAAATTAAAAAAAACATCAACTTAAAGAAATTAAAATTAGAAAAATAAACTTCTAAGAACCAAAAATAAAAATAAAAATATAAACTTAACGAGGTCAAAAATATATGTAAGCCAAATAAAAAAAAATAAGATTGAATTTTTTTTTCAAGAAACTAGGATTTCAATATTAATATTGTAATTATAGAAACAGAAAGTAATAAATTTTATATGCATAATCTGATGTGACCATACTGTAAATCTAACCATTCTTTTATAAGTTATTTACAGAGTTCAAAATAAAAGATCATCAATTTCATTCCGTGATGCTCTGCATCCTTGTGCAACAGTTATCTCCAAAATCACAATTGCTATCATGCGACATAGCACGTTGGCCAAGTTAAACAACATATGATGAAAGATCAGCAATATGAGGTTAATATGTACCTGGAAGATTAGTCCATGCTATTGACAAAACACTAGTAATAATATAAGATTAATAATGTATAAGTACTGAAGCAAATTTATATTAGCCTTAAGAAATTGCAAGAAAAAAAAAGGGTTTGAGTTGGGCCAAAATTGAAATGAGTGAGACAAAGATGGAGCTGAAGCTGATGCTCAGTTACTCATCAATGATAATGGTCTCCATTTCCTAACTTTTTGTCGTCTTCCTCAACCACTTAAATGTTCTATTCTATAAACTCTAGGATACATCTATATTCACAAATAAACTTATTGTCCTTTGCATGGCTTTAAAAGAATCAAATGTAAGCAAAATAATCAATGCCCGGAACATGAAAGTGAGCATCCGGTTCCTTCATCTTTATTATCTGTAAAATCAGAATAAATTCTCAAAGTGTCAAAGGGTGTCTTTGTGCAGCAGCAATGCAAATGAAAAACCAATATACCAAAAACGTGTATTGATATAAATTTGCAATATTTTATAAAATAAACGTGTAACTTATTTGACTACATTAATAAAAAATATTGAACCATAATTGCACTTTTAATTTATTAATTATAATCTCATTTCCATAATTCCATTGATACACCTTTACCGATTACCATCCATGATGTAGCATTGGCATATACAGCTTCTTCTTCTTCTTCTTCTTCTTCTATGCTGGTATTGTAGTTTATAATTTGTCTCTGATATATCTGATGCAAATGAAGACCATACAACTCGTACATGAATGGTTGGCATGCAACTGAAATTGGGAGTGACCAAGAATAATCAAGAGGTAAAAAAGGAATGGCTCATCCTATCCAAGAAAAAGTGTGTAACTACACTTTTTTAATTCTAAATTCCTGGCATGTGATTCCTTTCTTAATGTGCTACCCCAAACCAATTTTTTTTTACATGCACTCTCATTTTGTTTTTAGATACTGTGCACAAGTCAAAATGTATATGACTATATATAAAAATTCATGAAAGGAACTACAATAACTCTGAAATTGTGTCTTGGCATATATTTCCTGTTGGTTACATCCAACATGGTGGTGGAGAGAAATTAATGAATTGTATGTTACCTAAGAAAAATTTATATATATATATATATATATATATATATATATATATATATATATATATATATATATATATATTCTGATTGACTAGTGTGGTGTCTGTTAATAAAAAGCATACATAGAAACTAATGAAGAACTAAAAAGTGCTTAAATGAAAAGCTGAGTCTTTATAAAAAGTTAATCCGTCTCAGAAAATGATGGGAAAAGACATAAATAAAAGATACTTCTATTCTTCTATGTCACAAGTGCAAGCTACATTAAATAATTGGTTAATAAGGGGAAGAATAATGACAGCTTCCCACTTTATGCAAAGTGATGGAAGCATTCTATTCTATTGTTAAGAGGTGAGCAAAGAAAGGTTAATTTCCCCTTATACTTTTCATTTTAACAGATAATAAAGTACGATTTGGACACGTCAACCAGAAAAAAATGGTTTGAACTTAGATTTCATTTGAAACTAAAAACTAAAATTAAATCGGTTTAAAGATTTCATTTAATTTGCTTTCCTGCCATCTTGCTAAACCCTAAAAAAATAGCTAATCGTTGACAGATGAAGTCTTTATTCATTTCTTTTTCTTTTCATTTCTAATATATAATGATTATGATATGATATGATTAAATACTAATTCTAATTTTATGTTGTAAGGGAAATGGCAAGGTAGAATTTCATTTTCTGTTTTACTTCTATGTAAGATTGTGTCCACTACCCTACACAAGCTAGTTTGATGACCTTATAGTTATACCTCATGCAATAGCCATGAAAGTTAAATAGCATACACAATAGAGTGAGAGAAAACTATGGTGCAATTGATGCCTGAATCTGATCATCATTCCTTAAGCAAAAGGCAAATATTCTTATGCACCGTCATAAGTATAGGGAATAAAGAATCCACTATATTGCTCTTTGCTAGAATGTATTTGGAACATATAGTTTCTACAAAAAAAAAGTAACCCTTCTCAGAAAGTGAGGTTTTTCTCACTAAACTCTCCAGAAAGCTTATACAAGATTGACCATTCTCTCATTTCTCAAACCCCTAATTGAAAGAGTCGACACAAGGTCCCCTACATTTACAACAACCACATTCAATTCCCTATCAAACAGTGTTCAAGCACACATAATTGAGCAAACTAAGTTTGTCTTACCTCGATCTCATACTATATGCAATTTCCAAAATGACCGAAGTTACCTAATCTAATGAATGATCTTTGCTTTATCATGTCTCTCGTGCACTCAACGTGAGACAAGAACATCAACACAACCCCTTCATCATTCTTCACATACCCTCTCTCTCTCTCTCTCTTTCTCGTTCATTTTTATACCTTGACTTAAAGGAGAAAATTCCCAAGTCCCTACTACTCAGAGAATGGCTTCTCCAACACTGAGTTTGTGGCCTCAAAAGCCTACAATAGTGTTGTTCCTTATATGCGTTTCATTTTCATATTCAGTTGAAGAAGCCATAACATCTTCTAAGAAGTTAGACCAACCAGTGTTTCCTCCACCAGCATACACTGAGATCAAGTGTGCATCATGTCCTTGTGGAGACACCTGTGGTGAGCAACTTCCCCCACCACCTCCACCATCTCCTCCTCCTCCCTGTCAATCACCACCACCACTGCTACCATCGCCACCACCACCACCACCACAGTCTCCACCACCTCCTAAGTTTCCCTCTTGTCCACAGAATTGCAACCCCTTGCCACCACCACCACCACCAAGATTCGTATATGTGCCTGTGCCAGGTGTACCAAAACCATACACTTGGGTATATTATTACTCTGCTGCTGAAAACAGAGGTGTGGGGTTCCTTGTTTTGGCTGGTTTGGGAGGACTCTCAATGGCAACACTACTCTTGGATGACATCATGAAGCTAAAGCTATATTTCTGAAAATAAGTTTAGTCTAAATGTTTGATTCTCTTCCTTATTCTTGTTCAGATTATTTTTTTTCTATATCTAGTTTAATCCCCATGCACTTATTATTATGTCTTTCCTTCAGGAAAATTGATTCTGATGTGTGATGCACAATAATTCAAAATCTTAGTTGATTTTTTTTCTTCTATTCTTTACGTGTGTGTATTACTTTTCAGTTGATGATTTAGTTCATGCAGGATCACCAGGTTGCTATAATATGTATAGTATGTAGCTTGAATAAAATTTAAATCCTTTAAACATGACGATGTTATGTACCTGTCATTTATCAACCATGTTTCTCAATGTGCACCAATTTTCTTTTAGTAAGAAAACTAGTGTTTTGAATTTGATGCAACAAAAGATTAAATTAATTAAAAAGTCCCCGTTCTGAACCAAATGGGGAAAAAATGATATACAAGAAAGGGACAAACTGTAAGTCTCTTTGGTGATTATTGGTTTGGATGCTCCAGTTCATTTATGTGTGAAATTGCCCGATAATGCCAAAAGAATAGTACTAGTAGTTGCTATAATCAGATTTTCAACCTTCCTTTCTCTGTCCTTTTTTTTTTCTTTTATAATTTTGTTATCTTTATTTGCACGTCTATTTCCCACCTTGTAATAGCATGTTTGTTTTCACTGGTGTCTATTCCGTTTCGCATCAAAGAGAAGCTAAACGTGTTTCTAGTTTCTTCCTCTGTCACCAAGCAGATGAAAATGAAAGTTCGAAACACAATTAAAACTTTGTCAATCTAAAATACTGGTTTTCTCGCCTTTTTTAGTATTCAAAGTGGAAGTTTACTATTATTCGGATGAGGGGGCATGAGTACGAAGCAAAATAAAATGGAACCATATAGTTTTTTTTCCCCAGTAAATTATTACGATATAATCTATCTATATAATACCTAGGGTATTTATTTACATTGCAATGAAGCAACTGATGGTTGACAAAATATTCACAAACCAAAAAAAAAGTTTTTTTTTGTCGTCAATACATAGAAAGCTATAAATATTTTTCATTTTTCTTTTATTATCCAAGCTTTCCAGCATCCAATATAATTAACCTACAAGTCATATGTTGCGGTACATAACCGAATAAATAATTGCCAGCCTGAATCGAATGCCTCATAAATTATCAATCATGGCAATGCAATAGAATATCTTTGGACGAAGCGCATCAAATTTGCAACGAGGCAGCACTGGTAAACCATAATTCTGAACCTGAAGAAGCCTTCCACAAGATTTTTTATACTCCAGCGCAGCTGCGTCCATAGGAATTTGAAAGAATTACATTGCTCCGATCATTCAGACCGTACTGCAGTTCAATCCCTTGATTATATTGCGATGCCACATCGCACTATTAGGATCAAATCTCAATTCCCACGTAGGCCAGTAATGCAAATCTTGCTTCAATGTTAGGACTCGTGGCTTCCCATTGAGGTGAATTGTCTTTACACGAACAAACTCGCCATGTTCTAGTTCCTGCCATTCAATAAATAATTTAAGAGAATACCAAAAAAGAGCAGCTTGTCAAGTCGTAGAATAAATGTGCAGCCAAAAAACGTTATGCCATGCTATCAAACTGTGGTATTAGATCCTGAGTCATCATGGCAAAAGTTACAATATTCTTTACAAATCCAGATTTCTCGGGCCTAAAAAGGAAAAAGCTTGCAGCAGAAACATCACGGGTTTACAAATTCCTTAAATGTTTCATGTCAATAAATAAGTAATAGATCAATCTTTATTAAGTGGATAAATTAATCATATAAAATGAAACACACACCATAGATGTTCCACATGTACGCATGCCATGCATTTTTGTGTATTCAAGATCACCACGGGCACCGTATCATATCACATATATATAAGCTCTAACTAGGAAGAAAGGGGTGGTAACAGCATGTAAGTGTGAGTTACATACATGCACAGTAAATTCCATACCTTTGTCACATTAACGAAAGAATCTATATTTGGAGTTGGTTTTCCATTAATTTCAACTATCCACTGAAGAGCATATAGACCATATCTATGTACAGGACTCCCATGACACCACCTGTAATTTAACAAATTTTGTTGTAAGCAGATGCTGTAGTCATGCAAGCATGCAATGCAAGAGCAGGAGCAAGTTATTATTACAAATTTACAATTCAAACCATACATGTAGTTATCTAGACCAATATCAAAGGCCACCACATGAAGTTGACATAACAGCAGCAGTTTGTAAACAAAATACAGTAGGCCTTCATACAATTTTACATATAATTATCCTACAATGCCACTCCATTAATCAGGCACTTTTTTACACTTATGCAGACTTAAAATTTGCAAGCGCAAAGGTAAAATCATACCTTGCCACATATACACCATGACCTTCTTCGGGAAGAAATCCAAGAGCACGCACTGCTGGATGTGGATCTTGGACAATACAACCACACCAATTAATTGCACGAGCAGTACCATTTCCATCCCTAACATCTGTTCCCACAAAAAGTTCAACCTCTTGTCCCTGACACAATCACACAAATCAATAAGGCATAATCATAATACATATGCCACAAATAAAGAAAGACAAAGTTCCATTTTGCAGGCTCCACAAACTCAATCAAAAGAAAGAAATAAAACAACTTTAATCAGGGAGCAGATATTGTCACATACCTGCCGGAAAATAGTCAAGTGAAGCTTCCCATCATTGGCGTCGGATTTGTCTAAAGCTTGGCAAGCATTTTCGATGTCACGGAAGCATGTCACTGGTTCTTTGTTGATTGCTAAAACCATGTCCCCTTGTTCTAAAAGATTCTCAGCCTTTGATCCAGCCAAACAACCTTTAACACGTAAAACCTGACGTCTTACTGGATCTTTCTTAACAAGTGCCTACAATATGTGACCAAAAACGATTAATACCAAATCAAGACGATGGTAACATCAAAGCTAGTTCTTTCATGTTTCAATAAGTGAAAGAAGGTAAGGGAATCCATTAAGTAAACAACAAACAAACAAGAGGCAACATAAATTGTCCTCTACTCTGCTTGTTTGAAATACTTCTTGAGGTAAAGATGGACAATAGAAAAAACTCAAAAACTGAGGACTTGTCACCAGTACCAATCCATAATGTCATTTTTCTTATAAACCCACATGGTGCCAATTCTAGAACAAACATAACAAAAGAAATCATTTGGGTAAATTATACTGTTTTGGTATTTGTCTAAACTATACTCACATCTAATCTTGATTTTTTTTTTAAAAAAAACTTCACTGCTTTGAATACATGCCACCCTATATCCTGTCTTTTATACATTAATATATTAGTTAATCTTATGTACTACTAGGAGCCATTCAGAGCGTTGAAAGTACAACGATAAGGGAGGTCACACACACAAAATACAAGGCAGGTAAGACAATCAACAAAGTTTCTGAAATAAAAAGGAAGATAGTAATTTAGACAAAACTCATAGGAAGCTAGTGTGGTTCATTTTATTCATATTTTAGCCAATGCATGATGCATGACTACAACCATGTGACAACCACATCTGTTATAAATTTCGCATTGAGTAGAATAGGAAGCTCAATGTGGTAACTAAACCTTAGGATTCTCCTACCTAATGGACTAATCTTTTAGGTTGGTCTCTCATGTGCTTAATTCATAACAATTGGTGCTCTGGTCGAGAGTTGAGTTACGAAAATTATCAGATTTAGATAACTGAGAGAACAGAGAAAAAAAAAAAGAGAAAGTATTGAGAACAGAAAAAAGAAAAATTGATATTATTGATTCTGAAAAGTTAACCTTTTAATGCAGTTACAAAGGAGGTATTTATAAACCTCTAGCCCTTGAAACTAATCACAAAGTAACTAACAACTAACTAACAGAATTCTGTTAGTGAAAGAAAAGTAGTTAGCTGTCTAACTGTCCTGCAATAACTGTTTGTAATCAGTTATTTTTATACATTCATTCTAATAAAAATGACTACCTGCAGGCTAGATTAAGATGCAATCTACTGAATACATTGGTGTGTGAAGCCGCCAATGTAAGGGAAAGCATAGTGAAGCCACCATGGGTGCTCTCATTGAGAGTTGAGCTGCGGAAATAACTAATTATAGGCTAGATTAAGATGCAATGTACTGAATACAGGAGTGTCTTCCAATGTAAGGGGAAATAGAGTGAAGCCACCATGGACATGTTTCTTAAAGGGGGTAGCAATGTTATGAATCTTACATTGAGCAGAATAGGAAGTTAATGTGGTAATTAAGCCTCGGAGTTTTTCCACATAATGAACTAGTCTTATTGACTACTCCTCCTGTGCTTAAGCCTTAAGTCATGACAACATTCATCACAATTCACAAATAGCATCTAATTTCATATAGTAAAACCAAAAAGAACTTCTACAGTAATCATCCAAGGAAGAAAACAAATTTTCTACATGTTGGAGGCATCAGATGGTAGTGCATTCAGTTAAAATGGAATGCTATCTATGATCATTGATACACAGTAGTATTTGTTGTTGCTTCTATCTTATTTAGTGCAGGAAGGGCTACACTAGAACCTTAAATCTGGTTCTTATGCAGTAATGCAGAAAGAATAAAATCTTAAATAGCAAATTCAGCAATGGACAGGTAATCATAAATATATAAGGCTGTAACATAGCATTTTCTTTTTAAATTTTAATTGCTAAAGTGAAAATAGCATTACATATTGCATGCATAAGGAAAGAAAGTAGTCCTACAGGTAAAAACTCAAACTATTAAAAGCAAGATATTCATACCTGAATCCAATCATCACTTAATCCAAAACTCCGAGCCTTTGAAAGCAATGTTGGATAAAGTTCAACCTCTAGAATTCTCACAAGTGGCATAGGCCTTTTGACACCATTTATAAGAAGAGGTGACCCATTTGCACCTGATATAATCTTGTCAAGGACCTGACTTATTGCATAAATTGGAATACCCCTCACAAATTGATGATCTTCTGAGGTGCTGCAACCAAATTTCAGCTGCAACAGGGGATTTTAGCATCCACATAAAAAGTATGTCACAATTCAGTCAGGGTTCATCATATAAATACTCCCACTCCCTTTCACAAGAAATGAAAAAATAAAATAGAAAGTTATATGTCATGGCCCACCCTAGGCCATGACCCACACACAAGCTAGTTAACTTGGTAAGCCTTTAAACTTCAAAATTTAGCAAGAAAAAGGAAGCATAATAATTTACAAGTCCTATATTTCAACAAAATCTGTCAAAATTTTGGCAAGGTTTCTCCGATATTTGTTTTCCTAATTAGAAATGAAGAGGAATAATGGAACATAGAATTCAAGGACCAAATTGACCACCCTAGGCTTTTCTTAATTGATATTAGAATTTTAATTGAAAAGGAATAATGGCATTATAGACTTCAAGGACCAATCCACCATCAGGTAGCCATTTGAGGTTTGGGTAAAATTTCTCTTCTCTCGTCTCTTTCTAGTTTTCATCTTTCTTCTCTTGC
This sequence comes from Glycine max, assembly GCF_000004515.6. Lineage (NCBI taxonomy): Eukaryota > Viridiplantae > Streptophyta > Magnoliopsida > Fabales > Fabaceae > Glycine > Glycine max. Next base: position 3,133,812 of record NC_038254.2, read on the forward strand.
CCTTCTTCTACGAGGACACAACTGTTTGAAGTCAGGCTTTATTATATTAAACAAATGAAAAAAACCAAAAACCATAGAATATGTACATTGTTTCAAGTCTCTCATCAGGAATTTTACTCATGACGGGATCATATAGACAAGGTCTAAATGTCTAATTATTCTTCTTCTATAATTTCTATTTGGAAATTAGTATTAAGGTAGCATTGGACTGCATTTCTAGTTCCTACCAGCGGTCCTTCATTAGTAAGTCATTTATAAGTACCACCATAAGCCCTTGTTAAGGCTTGTTGTATGTCCTAACCTTGAAAAGGGGCAACCTTATCCCCTACTTAACTTCTATTCACTAAAAGAATAGAACTTAAGGTTAATTAGCGTCAACTGTGAAGCAACCAACCTTGCTAAAAGTTTAACCTGTTAGAAGACTTGGGACTTGGGAGTGGTTTTAACTAAAATTTCTAACATGCCACCCAATGCAAAAAAGAAAAAAAAAGATTTGGAGTGTGGACATTACATAGACTCCACCCAAATCATGTGTTGAAAATTAAATTAATCTAATAATAACAATAATAAAAGCATTGCAAAGTTTGAACTTCTGATGATCTAGTCTACCTAAAAGCCACTCACTCATTATGCCATGCCAAAGGATGAACCCTCCTGAAAGCATAAGCTGTTCAAAGAAGGCTCAGGAAAGGTTTTTATTGATGTCATTAAGTATTAGTTTTATCATTCAATTTGCTTCTAGCATTTTTTCCAATAGTGGCCCTAATGAAAAATGTCCAGATCCATCCCAGCAAGCAGAGAATAAACAGTATAAACCTGAGTTGAGAAGCTTCCCCATATAGCTTGGACCCTTCCTTGTTCGTCTGTTAGCACACCCGAAAATGTACTGCCAAAATCTGTATTTAAACACATGAATAGTAAGGCATTTTATCAGTACAAGTAACATGATTTAACAACAAAAAAAAAGAAGCTATCCAAGTTTACCTGTATCAAGCTCAATTACTTCCATATTGGTTGCCCTATAGCGAGGGGAATCAGCAGATCCTATATTTAATGCAGCACAAGGATTGGTAACAACTGATTTTCTAGAAGTTGCTTGTAGGCTTCTACTCAACCCCACAAGATAAACAGAATCACCCCGGCGTAATGCTGGCTCTGAAGAAGAAAATGTACTAAACGTGAGTCTTTCAACAATATAGATAAATAATTGTTGAAGTACATAAGCCCTCAAACTTCTCCCTTCTCTCATCATCTACATCTAAAATGTTTATATCTTCAAAACAAAACTTTATTTACCTTTAAAATATTCCCTCATCCCTTGCTAGAGTAGTTTAATCATTTACCAGAAGCAATTAACTTCAACAAGAAAACGTAAAACTATCAAGTATCAACTACACATTTATGTAGTAATAAGTTCATACAAAGTTCATTACCTCCACACATATCATGATATCCTCACAGGTAAGATAAGTATTCCTTGACAGAAAGGGGACAGGAGAAATTGGAACGCACAACAAGTCATAAAAAGATTTTATTTATTATTCCTAATCACATTCAACCAAAGTATGGATAGTAGTCTTTAGTCACAGACTGATGTCAATGAGAATGAAACATGTTCTTCATTCCCAAATCTGGATCTGATAAAGATGAAGTCACATTAAAATAGTCGAAATTTAGCAATTACATGTTGAAACCCACCTGGAAGTAACTCTGCAGCACGAACAACTGAACCCCCAACGGGTCCCAATGCTGAGGGATCATATGATATGAGGGCATAATTGTGAACAGGATGGAGAAATACCACCTGCAAATATAAGAGAGGGACAATAAGGTAAAGAAAGACAATCTTCTTGTTTATTCATTTATTTTATTGGTGTCCCATTCTTTTGGAAAGATTTACCTCTCCTGGAATTTCAACAGGGAAGGCGGCGAAAGATAGCATTACATCAGAGGCAGATATTGCAACTGTATTCTTGTCAACTGCAACTAATCCCATATCTTGGGAGTGATAAATTATGACACCAGTTCCAAAAAAGTGCTGTGAATGAACACCATCAAGCATACAAGATGGGGGAACATGAACCTGCATATCCCACATGATTTTAAAACATAGGGAAACCAATAAGTCAGTACCAGTACCGTGCTACAACATCAAGCATTGTTGTCACAACTCAAAAGGGATTATATAATACAATTTTTTTATCAGAAAAATAGAAATGTCCTAGATTAATGAACTTAAACACTTAAATATGACAGTAATGGGCGGGGGAAAAGATGATTTAAAAAAAAATAAAAAACATGGGACACCAGAAGCCATATTGCATCATTCACATCAATAAAACAAAAGGCTGATAGGCAATTTGGACCACATATCACAGCTAAGACTAAAACAATTAGACTAACAAAAATAAGGGCAGACTGTTTCGATAAAACTCCCACAATGGCAGGATCAAGGGAAGAGTCAGATCCATTATGGGTCTACTTAGTCAGCCTTTGCATTTGCAAGAGGCTAATTCCACAATTTGAAATCACACAGTAGCAACTCCAACCATTGCACCAAGGCTCCCCTTCACAATTAGACTGACAACAAAAACAAATGAACTACAGCAAACCACAATTATAGACATTTTATATTACATGGAAATTCCTGGGCCCAAAACAAAAGGTAATATTTAGTTAAGGGATTAGAAAAGGAAAACATCAAGGAACTCAGGCTCCATACATCCACTGATTGTCTACTAGGACTGTCCTAAAACCATACTTAGAGGAGAAATAAGAGATATCTTGAAAAGGGAATCACATATTAAAAACATATACCCAAGTATATTATGAAATAGCTGTAAAAACAAAATTAACATTGCTAGGTTTATTCTATAATTACATTAAAAAATTAAAAATTAAAATGCGTCAGTCACCTCTGCCCTCCAGAAAAAAACTTTTTGAACTTCATTGGTGACAGCTTCTGAGTTTGCTTTAAAAGTTTAAATAATGAAAATGTTCCCTGTTTCCAAATATCAGAAACACACACCAAATGCAACAATTCATGATAGAAACATTTTGAAACACTTCCTAATCAGTTAAAATAACTTCCAATCAGGCCAAAACAAAAAAAATGAATTGAAATTCATGTTAAGACCACAAAAATTGTTAAATTTCACTACTTTCAAAAAGGAACATATATTATATTAATTTTATAAAAAAAATGAGTGAAACTCATCTTAAACCTCCAAAAACAACTAAATTTTTAAAAGTTTTGGTACTTTTAATGAGGTCACCTGAAACTCATGGAGGAGACACCATAATGAGGACATCATATAATTTTAGTATCATTCATGCACTATGCATTCCAGTGAAGCTACTTATCAAAATAGTGATAAAATTTCTACAATAATACCTCAAACATCACAAGAGTCGGCTCGATCACACGTTCAGCAACTGACGCATTTGCTGTAGCTGCAGTTGCACCCTGATAGTCCATTAACATGTCATCCTGTATAATACTTGATTTTTCTAGCTTAGTTTCCCTGGTATCATTTAAGGAAAAATCAGCAACAAGATTTCCATCAGCTGATAAATCTTCCTCCACTTTTCGTTTTTTCACCACACCATCAGATGCATTGTGGTGAGATACACACTCTGAGGGATCTTCACAATTGGTTTCCATGCTAGTGACACCATCAACAAACTCCTGATTGTTATCTCCAAACACATGTCCCCCACAAGCACGCTCACCAGTTAGTGAAACTGGCTGTCTAGACAGATTGTCAACATCTTTAGCACCCAATGATAGGAAGGGGGAATCAAGCTTAAAAGCAGGTTTAGCATTCCAAAGGCCAGTACTGTCATCACGAGTGTATATCTGGGGTGGTACATACCATTCATGCCTATCAACGGTCACTAAAACAGACTGCAGCCCCATCAACCATGTTAGTGAAACAAAATCAGAAATTTGTTATACCTTTTAAATGACCTCTGTGCATTAAATGCAAAAAGGAACATATATACAAACATATGAATATACCACTGCTTCTAACATGAAAATATTATCATGTGATTCATGTCGGATCAGAAAGTCAATCCGTTTCTAATATCAGCAACAAATGTCAAGTTCAATTATCAACAACATATAATATTGAACATAAATACAAACATAGAAATATACCACCGCTTCTAACATGAAAATATTATCATGTGATTCATGTCGGATCAGAAAGTCAATCCGCTTCTAATATCAGCAATAAATGTCAAGTTCAATTATCCACAAAAAACATGCAATATTGAACATTAATGTAGTGCTGATAATCTGCTAGATTAATGTACCAGTAGACTCCACTGTAGAGTTAGAATAAAGTTTACATCATTAAGCCAATTTTCTATAGAATAAACTTTTCATAAAATCCACCCGAGTCAAAAACTTAACAAAATGTAAACCATCCCTGTAAAGTTAGATGCTTATCATAAACCATTAACATATACAACCATATAAACTGACTTCTACAAAATCGAAGGAACATAATCTAAATATGTATACCAATCACGTGTATAAATAGTTACAAGTATAGCATTACATACCCTAAATCTTATAGACCAAAGAAAAATAAATAAATAGAAAAGGTCATTGTTTTCTTTGAAATATCATAAACACAACATAATCAGTGAGGGGCTGTTTTCTATTCATGAACCACTAGGACAATTTTATTGCAAATATATAGATCAAGGTTTAAAAAGACCAATCAATACCGTATGAAAGTTATGAAAAGAAGTAATCAACAGTATCAGCATTCTGCAAATATACACTAATTTAAAATTATATGTTGATTGCACAGTAACCATTACCTTCCTTCGATGACGATCAGTGTAGCTTATATATTCCAATGGTACTCGAGCACCCCTGGATAGCTTAGAAAGAACTGATATTAGTTCATCAAGACATGATATTTCTTCACCAGCAAATTTCTTAATTATTGCATGGCGAGGAACTCCTGCTCTGAAGAGCATATATCTGCAAAAGGTAATTATCACATGTTCAATAAAGCATGTTCTATATACCAAAATTTTAAATAAACATCAGAGGGATCCTCGCCCTCGTCCCTCCACGAACAACTCTTGCAAATGAAGACAAACTTGATGCTAGACTCAAGGTTATTTGCTAATTTGTCAAGTGATGAACAATTTCAAGGAATTCTTAAATACAAGAGATAAGTTTACAACATCTTCATAAAGTTATAATAAATTAATAATTTCATTCACCTAACTCTATACATGATTTTGATAAGCATTATCATCAATATAAACTACAATTCCCTAATATTTTCTCTGCCCATTAGGCTGTAAATAGTTATCAAGTTTGGTAAATTCAATGTTTATCAAAGTATACATACCCTGGTTCAGCCACATAAACAAGACCACAATGGAAACGGAAGTTTCTAGCCTGCAGTAAAAAGATGAAAACATAACCAAAATGAGACAGTTTGCTTAAATTGGAAGAGTAATGGAAGCAACCTTGGGGAGGGTGAGTAACATATTGAGAGTTTTAAGACAGTATGTTCTCGAATAACTACGTTCCAGTAACCACAACTGGAAACAAACTGGTACCCTATAATATATAATAAGAAAGGTAAATCGACCATTTAGAGGGAATAGTACTTTAGTATAAGACGAAAAACATCTTAAATAGAGACAGATGGACCAATAGAATGAAGGAAAAAGGCCAGCGTACAGAGATAGATGGACCAATAGAATAAAGGGAAAAGGCCAAACACTACTCTAATAATATCTTCAATATAAGAAACATGGTAAACATTCAAGACATTTTTCTTCATTTGAACAGACACCTCCTTCGGCCTCCCAAGCAGCAAGCCAAATCATATTCAACTAAGTGTTCTTTAGAGAACACAATATAAAATACAGTAAACATTCCATTTCTGAGTTCAGCCCAACTAACCTGCTGATAAGAAAGAGGATGTATTACTGCCCCACTCACTTCTAAGAAATAATCAGGCGTTATTGAGTGCAAATCTTGCACCTGATACAAAATTTTATTAAAAAAAAAAGTTAGCAAAATGGTAAGCAATAATTGGATTTTCAATAATCATTATTCAAGCAGCCAGTATAACTCTTGAGCAAGCTTCATGTTAGCAACTAAGGACCTACTTTTATGCTTTCATCAGATTCTTTCTGTTCAATATTACTTCATGGGTAAATATTTCCCTATTTCATGGCTGGCACGATGCAGAGTGCTAAGTTTGGTTCATCTTGTGTCCATATTTAATAAACCTCTTTTGATGGGTGGTCAGGCCACAAGTCGGTCGAACCCAAATTTATAATTATCATGCATTTGATTACAAAGGATTAAAGAATCACAAAATCTTCAGAAAATTACTATCTGGCCACTGTATTGCTTTCAAACAAAATTGTTAAACCAGTATAATTCTGGTCTATTATTAAATGTATTTTCAGATCTTCACAGGCTAAGTTTTGATGAAATTAGAAGGATATACAAAGTAAAAGTTTGATGATGCTCTTGACTTATTTACCATTTTATACAGTTAGGTTTCCTTCAGCCCCCCTCTCTTCAAAAAGAGTGGAGGTTGCAAGTAGATCACCATGATGCCCTTCCCATAGAAAATATATGTGTTTGGGTATGTCAACAAGTACTAAACTACTCATAGTAAATATCCAAGAATAAAAATCTCACCGACAATGTTAAACTCTTAGATGTGCCACCCCTTTCAATTTGTAATTCAATATTCTTGTTTACACTGTCATCAAGTAGAGTCTCAAGTTTCAGAAATTGAGTAATGACCTGCAATGAAATTTAGAGTCAAGTTCTAGAAAACAGGCTCCAGTGTCTAATACCAACCACAAACAGTACATGGACAGTGAAAGGCCCTGTTTTTGCAGCCTTTCAAATGCAAGAAAATAATTCTTGAAACCAATAATCACTCAATAAATGGGAAAAACTTAAAAAAAAGTGAAGTTAATACTACTCCCTCCGTCCCTATAAGACACTTATAACTAATTCACACTTATTAAGAAATTTGGTTAATATAGTCAGTAGCATTAAATTTGTCTATAATATTTTTCCAAAATTACCCTTAAAATTATTGAGACTATAACTTTGTCTATAAATTTTTTCCACTTGATTACTTTCCACCCAAATTATTGGGAAAAACTCAAGTCTCAGATCGGCTAAAGATAGTACCAAGATAGAGTATATAAGTGGGGGACTGGGGGGCAACCCTCACCTTTCAAGCCAGCTTTGTAAGGTTGAGTTTAGCTTAAAACCCAAATCCTAAGATAAATAATTAATATATGGAGAGAGAATATGGTAGTTGAGTTTTAATTTTAAAACAAAACTCTTCAATTCTCCAATACTCGTAAGAGAGGAAAAGAGATAATTTGTGGCATTTATTATTTATGAATTAAAAAAATTAAGGGTATTTTAGTAAAAAATTAATTAATGTAAAGGACAGTTAGAAAAGAGTCTTATAAGGGATAAGAAAATTTAAAAGAAAGTGTTTTATATTTAGGGAGAAGAGGAATACTTAGGACTCCTAGAAATCCATACTTCAAAAATGCTTTTTTCAACCAATGGGTAACAAAAGACATAGTAGATGTGTAAACAATAAGTGATTCATATTTGTAACTTTTCCAAGCAGCAGTCTCCTTGTCTCTGTGTACCTAAGTTGAGCATAATTATCATAAGCAGCAATTTGGATGTACAACAGTACAACTACTTCTATCCGAAAGAATCTCTTACAATTTTCCTTCAATGTCAGCCCTCCATAATCAAGTATGACCTTTTTGTGACCAGTTCTCATACTTCTAGATGAAACATAAACCCCAGTGTTTCACTAAGGACGATAAACAAACTAAATCTACATCAAACATAAAATGACAGAGAACCCAAGAAAGAACAGAAACAAAATGGGGAGGGTAGGGCAGAAGAGCAAAAATTTTGCCCTTCAAACAAACTTACTTCTCCATTGACACGAACAACAACATCACCCGGTTCCAAGTGTTTATAACCCGGACCACCTGGCACCTAAACAAGTCAAGGAGTAAAGCCAAAGAAATTGAAATGGAATAACAACTCAAAAAAGATTAACATTCTACATAACAATTTGCTTACCACAGAGTCCACAACGAGCATTCCAGTTTCACCAGCTGGAGAAGCATGACGTACTATCTGCATAATTTAAGAGCAGTGTAAATAATTCAGGGGATATTTGAAGGAAACTGCCACTGAATAAGGATAACCTGAAAAAATTATATAATAACAACCTGCTCTGTCTCACTTCTGAGGCCAAGTCGACGAGTCTCATCAAACCCTTTATGGAGAAATGTCATCTATATCAAATTTTACACAAAGAAGAAATAAAATAAGATTGTGTCATACCCAAATGTAATGCCCATTTACAGAACCAAGAAAAAAAATCTATACAACCATCTCTAATCTCATCCAATATATAAGAAACAAAAAAATTAGCAGACAAGCAGAATAAAGATGCAAGAAACAAAAATATCTAAAAATTACAAAATGATAAGTCAAACCTCTACAATCAAAGCACATCTGCAATGAGCAGACAAACAGAAAAAAGATGGGAGGATCTTGAAAGTACTAATTACAGCAAGTGTCTTGTGATCTATAACAAGCAGTGAAGAAGTAAATTAAAGATGTAAGGAATAAACATTATCTTGAGATTACTTAAATATACAACATATGTCAGTATTTTCATGCAAATCCATTGCCAAAATTTAAAAAAAGTTGATTCAATAACAATGGTAAAACCATAAACAAGAAATCATACAGTTAGCATTTGGCATTTTACACAATATATAACTAGTTGGTATCACTTTCAATGTCTAAAGTATAAATATACGCCGATAACCAAATATGTCACTTCATGTTCCAACAGTCTCAGACCCAACAAGTGCACCTAGAAACTTAGCAATGGAGACATTTCAGAAAAATAAAGTGGACAAGTCTAGGCAGGTACTATAACAACTCTTGCAAAAATAGTTTTCTCATAAATCAGTTTGGAGACAACAATAAAGAATATTTACTCTTTAACAATTCCTGATAAATAATAAGCCTACAAATGAGACATCATAATATGAAAGGAGAAAACAGAGGGCCATCCATGAATGAGTTCACTAAGGATGAAACAAAATATAACACTCAAATGTCCTGAAACAGGCCAAAATAAAACCTAAAGCTATACTTAATGCTTCCAAGTTCCTAAAGAAAGCAACTTTATATCTTAACACTGCATTTTGATTCTTAACACATAACTAACAACAGATAAATGACCACAGACACCACTAGGCCTTATTGCCATTTGCCACAGCAAAA